>NW_024055508.1:256944-382063 GCF_902713615.1 Scyliorhinus canicula
CAGGTGGAGGATGTGAGTTTGTGCAGACCTGGAGGTGGAGGGATTGAGTTTGTACATAACAGGATGTGGAGGGAGTGTTTGTACAGACCACGAGGTAGAGGTTGCATGAGTTTGTGCAGACCAGGGAGGTGGAGGATGTGAGTTCGTACAAGGCCAGGAGGTGGAGGGATTGAGTTTGTGCAGACCAGGAGGTGGAGGGATTGAGCTTGTGCAGACCAGGTGGTGGAGGGAATGAGTTTGTACAGGCCAGGAGATGGAGCGACAGGGTGAGTTTGTACAGACCAGAGTGGAGGGAGTGGATATGTTCAGATCAGGATGGAGGGAGAAGGGCGATGTGAACGAGGAGGTGGAGCGTGCGAGTTTGTGCAGACCAGGATGTGGAGGGACTGGAGTTTGTGCAGACTGGTAGGTGGAGGGACTGAGTTTGTACATACCAGGTGGTGGAGGGAGTGGATATCTACAGACCAGGAGGTGGAGGGAGTGAGTTTGTGTAGACCAGCAGGTGGAGGATGTGAGTTTGTGCAGACCAGGAGGTGGAGGGATTGAGTTTGTACACACCAGGATGTGGGAGGGATTGAGTTTTGTACAGACCACGAGGTAGAGGGAAGTGAGTTTATGTAGACCAGAAGGTGGAGGATGTGAGTTTGTGCAGACCAGGAGGTGGGAAGGATTGATTTTGTGCAGACCAGGAGGTGGGGAGTTGAGTTTGTGCAGACCAGGAGGTGGAGGGAGTGAGTTTGTACAGGCCAGGAAATGGAGCGCACCGGGTGAGTTTGCCACTGACCAGGAGGTGGAGGGATTGAGATTGTGCAGACCACGAGAAGGAGGTAGTGAGTTTGTGCAGACCAGGTGGGAGGGAGTGAGTTTGTGTAGACCAGGAGGTGGAGGATGTGAGTTTGTGCAGATCAGGAGGTGGAGGTTTGAGTTTGTACAGACCAGATGTGGAGGATTGGTTTGTACAGACCACGAGGTAGAGGTAGTGAGTTTGTGTAGTCAGGAGGTGGAGGGATTGAGTTTGTGCAGACCACGAGGAAGAGGGAGTGAGTTTGTACAGACCAGGATGTGGAGGGAATCTTTGTACAGACCACGAGGTTGATGGTGTGAGTTTGAGCAGACGAGGAGGTGGAGTATGTGAGTTTGTACTGACAGGAGGTGGAGGGATTGAGTTTGTGCGACCCAGGAGGTGAGGGGGTGAGTTTGTGCAGACCAGGAGTGGAGAGATTGAATTATTTTGTAGACCAGGAGGTGGAGGGTGGTGAGTTTGTGCAGACCGCGAGGTAGAGGGAGTGAGTTTGTGTAGACTAGGAGGTGGAGGATGGAGTTTGTGCAGACCAGGAGTGGAGGGAGTGGATATCTACCGACCAAGGAGGTGGAGGGAGTGAGCCTGTGCAGGTCAGGAGGTGGAGGGAGAAAGTGAGTTGGTACAGACCAGGAGGTGGGGTAGTGGATATGTACAGACCAGGAGGTGGAAGGAGTATGTTGGGACAGACCAGTAGGTGGAGGGATTGAGTTTGCACAGGCCAGGAGATGGAGGGACAAGGTGAGTTTGTACTGACCAGAGGTGGTGGGAGTGGATATGTTCAGATAAGGAGATGGAGGGAGGAAGGGAGATTGTGCAGACCAGGAGGTGGAGGGATTGAATTTTTTTGTAGACCAGGAGGTGGAGGGTGTGAGTTTGTGCAGACCAGGATGTGAAGGGATTGAGTTTGTACAGACCACGAGGTAGAGGGAGTGAGTTGTACAGACCACGAGGTAGAGGAGTGAGTTTGTGTAGACCAGGGGGAGGATGCGAGTTTGTGCAGACCAGGAGGTGGAGGGATTGAGTTGTAAATACCAGGATGTGGAGGGATTGAGTTTGTACAGACCACGAGGTAGAGGGTGTGAGTTTGTGCAGACCAGGAGGTGGAGGGAGTGGATATCTACAGACCAGGAGGTGGAGGGATTGAGATTGTGCAGACCAGGAGGTGGAGGGATTGAGCTTGTGCAGACCAGGTGGTGGAGGGAATGAGTTTGTACAGGCCAGGAGATGGAGCGACAGGGTGAGTTTGTACTGACCAGAGGTGGAGGGAGTAGATATGTGCAGATCAGGAGGTGGAGGGAGGAAGGGAGATTGTGAAGACGAGGAGGTGGAGGGTGCGAGTATGTGCAGACCAGGATGTGGAGGGAATGAGTTTGTGCAGACTGGTAGGTGGAGGGACTGAGTTTGTACATACCAGGTGGTGGAGGGAGTGGATATCTACAGACCAGGAGGTGGAGGAGTGAGCTTGTGCAGGTCAGGAGGTGGAGGGAGGAAGTGAGTTGGTACAGACAAGGAGGTGGGGTAGTGGATATGTACAGACCAGGAGGTTGAGGGTGTATGTTGGTACAGACCAGGAGGTGGAGAGAGTGAGTTTGTGCAGGTCACTAGTTGGAGGATGGAAGTGAGTTGGTACAGACCAGGAGGTGGAGGGAGTGAGTATGTGCAGACCAGGAGGTGGAGGGAGTGAGTTGTTACAGACCAGGAGGTGGAGGGAGTGTGTTTGTACAGGCCAGGAGATGGAGGGAGTGAGTATGTGCAGACCAGGAGGTGGAGGGAGTGTGTTGGTACAGTCCAGGAGGTGAAGGGAGTGAGTTTGTACAGGCCAGGAGATGGAGGGACAGGGTGAGTTGGTACTGACCAGAAGGTGGAGGGAGTGGATATGTGCAGATTAGGAGGTGGATGGAGGAAGTGATGTGAGTTTGTGCAGATCAGGAGGTGGAGGGATTGAATTTATTGTAGACCAGGAGGTGGAGGTTGTGAGTTGTACAGACCAGGAGGTGGAGGGATTGTGTTTGTTCAGCCAAGGATGTGGAGGGATTGAGTTTGTACTGACCACGAGGGAGAGGGAGTGAATTTGTGTAGACCAGGAGGTGGAGGTTGTGAGTTTGTGCAGACCAGGAGGTGGAGTGAGTGGATATATACAGACCAGGATGTGGAGGGATTGAGTTTGTACAGACCACGAGGTAGAGTGAGTAAGTTTGTGTAGACCAGGAGGTGGAGGGTGTGAGTTTGGCAGACCTGAGGTGGAGGGATTGAGTTTGTACATACCAGGATGTGGAGGGAGTGTTTGTACAGACCACGATGTAGAGTGAGGGAGTTTGTGCAGACCAGGAGGTGGAGGAAGTGTGTTTGTACAGGCCAGGAGGTGGAGGGATTGAGTTTGTGCAGACCAGGAGGTGGAGGGATTGAGTTTGTGCAGTCCTGGTGGTGGAGGGAGTGAGTTTGTGTGGACCAGGAGATGGAGGGATTGAGTTTGTGCAGACCAGGTGGAGGATGTAGTGAGTTTGTACAAGGCCAGGAGATGGAGGGACAAGGTGAGTTTGTACTGACCCAGAGATGGTGGGAGTGGATATGTTCAGATAAGGAGGTGGAGGGAGGAAGGGAGATTGTGCAGACCAGGAGGTGGAGTGAGTGAGTTTGTGCAGACCAGGAGTTGGAGGGATTGAATTTTTTGTAGACCAGGAAGTGGAGGGTGTGAGTTTGTGCCGACCAGGAGGTGGAGAGATTGAGTTTGTACAGACCACGAGGTAGAGGGAGTGAGTTTGTGTAGACCAGGAGGTGGAGGATGTGAGTTTGTGAAGACCAGGAGGTGGAGGGATTGAGTTTGTACATACCAGGATGTGGAGGGAGTGTTGTACAGACTGCGAGATAGAGGGAAGTGAGATTGTGCAGACCAGGAGGTGGAGGATGTGAGTTTGTGCAGACCAGGTGGTGGAGGGAATGAGTTTGTACAGGCCAGGAGGTGGAGGGAATGAGTTTGTGCAGGCCAGGTGGTGGAGGGAATGAGTTTGTACAGGCCAGGAGATGG
Organism: Scyliorhinus canicula; assembly: GCF_902713615.1. Taxonomy (NCBI): domain Eukaryota; kingdom Metazoa; phylum Chordata; class Chondrichthyes; order Carcharhiniformes; family Scyliorhinidae; genus Scyliorhinus; species Scyliorhinus canicula. Next base: position 260,772 of record NW_024055508.1, read on the forward strand.
AGCGACAGGGTGAGTTTGTACTGACCAGAGGTGGAGGGAGTGGATATGTGCAGACCAGGAGGTGGAGGGAGCAAGGGAGATTGTGAAGACCAGGAGGTGGAGGATGCGAGTTTGTGCAGACCAGGATGTGGAGGGACTGAGTTTGAGCAAATTGGTAGGTGGAGGGACTGAGTTTGTACATACCAGGAGGTGGAGGGAGTATGTTGGTACAGACAAGGAGGTGGAGAGAGTGAGTTTGTGCAGGTCACAAGGTGGAGGAAGGAAGTGAGTAGGTACAGACCAGGAGGTGTAGGGAGTGAGTTTGTGCAGACCAGGAGGTGGAGGGAGTGAGTTGGTACAGACCAGGAAGTGGAGGGAGTGTGTTTGTGCAGGCCAGAGATGGAGGGACAGGGGGAGTTTGTACTGACCAGTAGGTGGAGTGAGTGGATATGTGCAGATCAGGAGGTGGAGGGAGGGAGTGAGATTGTGCAGACCACGATGAAGAGGGAGTGAGTTTGTGCTGACCAGGAGGTGGGGGGAGTGGGTTTGTGTAGACCAGGAGTTGGAGGATGTGAGTTTGTGCAGACCAGGGGGTGGAGGGATTGAATTTATTTGTAGACCAGGAGGTGGAGGGTGTGAGTTGTGCAGACCAGGATGTGGAGGGATTGAGTTTGTACAGACCACGAGTAGGGGAGTGAGTTTGTGTAGACCAGGAGGTGGAGGTTGTGAGTTGTGCAGATCAGGATGTGGAGGGATTGAGTTTGTTCAGCCCAGGATGTGGAGGGATTGAGTTTTGTACAGACCACGAGGTAGAGTGGGTGAGTTTGTGTAGACCAGGAAGTGGAGGGTGTGAGTTTGTGCAGGCTTGAGGTGGAGGGATTGATTTTGTACAGACCAGGATGTGCAGGGAGTGTTTGTACAGACCACGAGGTAGAGTGAGTGAGTTTGTGCAGACCAGGAGGTGTAGGATGTGTGTTTGTACAGGCCAGGAGGTGGAGGGATGGAGTTTGTGCAGACCAGGAGGTGGAGGATTGAGTTTGTGCAGACCTGGTGGTGGAGGGAGTGATTTGGTGTAGACGAGGAGGTGGAGGGATTGAGTTTTTGCAGATCAGGTGGAGGAGGGAGTGAGTTTGTCAGGCCAGGAGATGGAGGGACAGGGTGAGTTTGTACTGACAAGAGGTGGAGGGAGTGGATATGTGCAGATCAGGAGGTGTAGGGAGGAAGGGAGATTGTGCAGACCAGGAGGTGTGAGGGAGTGATTTTGTGCAGTCCAGGTGATGGAGGGATTGATTTTTTTTGTAGACCTGGAGGTAGAGGGAGTGAGTTTGTACAGACCAGGAAGTGGAGGGACTGAGTTTTGTACAGACCACGAGGTAGAGGGAGTGAGTTTGTGTAGACCAGGAGGTGGAGGATGTGAGTTTGTGCAGACCAGGAGTTGGAGGGATTCAGTTTGTACAGACCAGGAGGTGGAGGGAGTGAGTTTGTGCAGACCACGAGGTAGAGGGAGTGAGTTTGTGCAGACCAGGATGTGGAGGATGTGAGTTTGTACAGGCCAGGAGATTGAGGGACAGGGTGAGTTTGTACTGACCAGAGGTGGAGGGAGTGGATATGTGCAGATCATGAGGTGGAGGAAGGGAGATTGTGCAGACCAGGAGGTGGAGGGATGAGTTTATGCAGACCAGGTGGTGGAGGGAGTGAGTTTGTACAGATTGGTAGGTGGAGGGAGTGGATATCTACAGACCAGGTGGTGGAGGGAGTATGTTGGTACAGACCAGGAGGTGGAGAGAGTGAGTTTGTGCAGGTCACAAGGTGGAGAGAGGAAGTGAGTTGGTACAGACCAGGAGGTGGAGAGAGTGAGTTTGTGCAGGTCACAAGGTGGAGAGAGGAAGTGAGTTGGTACAGACCAGGAGGTGGAGGGAGTGAGTTTGTGCAGACCTGGAGGTGGAGGGAGTGAGTTTGTACAGACCAGGAGGTGGAGGGAGGGAGTTTGTACACACCAAGATGTGGAGAGAAGGAGTGAGTTTATTCAAGTATTGGAGTGGGAGGCTATAAACTGTGGAATATTATTACATACCAGAAACCTAATCTTACTGCGTTGTGCCAAGTCTGTCACCGTCACACTGACTGATTCTGTTTTATGTTTTCACATTGTTCTAATTCCGGCTTAAATACAACTAATTAATTCCTTCATCGTGTTTTCTTTTACTTTTAGTGGGTCATCTTCCAAAACGTCTTCTGAATGCCCTGTCCAGAAACAGTGATGGCCAATCACTGAGAAGATGGCATCTGACGGCCCCTCTTCCCGAAGCGGTGATGGGTCAAAGTCATATTGAAGGTGAAGCTGAATGATCCAGTGAGGGTTCGGCCAACAAGCCGAGATTTCCATGTTCTCACTGAATGGAAGCTTATTCCCGGGAAAACAGGCTAATTGATTACTTCAATCCTCTAACAGCTGACCTTGCATTACTGCTGTTGGATAATGGCCTGTAATCAGAAATAAAACGTACTGCATTGGTCACTGCTTCATGTCTTGTTTACCCTCAGGATCAGGCTGTCGGTATAGAATGTGTAGGGTTGAATTGAAGCTGGGCCCAGATGTGTACATTCCAGATAAGTGGAAGGGGAGGTCAGCGCAAATGGTCTGAGATAAGATAGGGGCCCCACAATACCAGCTCTCTGACCTGTAAGGATGTTTCACAAATACTGGGCTATGGAGAAGGAGCTGGGGATCTGGAAGTGATAGAGGTAACCCTGGAAATGGTTCTGGAGCTCGGTAATAGATTCAGAAAATAGGGACGGGATTTAATAGGCGAGTAAGAGGATGGTAAAGTGATTCAGAGGCTAAGAACGTAATTCAGGGGATGGTGCAGGAGACCAGAGTGTGGAGGAAATGTTGAGTGGGTTCTGAGGTTTGCTTTAATTTTTCAGGGCACCCCGGATGTTTTCAGAACACCACAATAGGTTTCCGGTAACTGTTAACGGTTTCTAGACGCCGTGACCTGTATCATGGAAGGGGTCAGGGCAACCGTGACATGTACCATGGAAGGGGTCAGGGCACTGTGACCTGTATCATGGAAGGGGTCAGGGCACCGTGACCTGTATCATGGAAGGGGTCAGGGCACCGTGACCTGTTTCATGGAAGGGGCCAGGGCACGGTGACCTGTACCATGGAAGGGGTCAGGGCACGGTGACCTGTATCATGCAAGGGGCCAGGGCACCGTGACCTGTATCATGGAATGGGTCAGGGCACCGTGACCTGTATCATGGAAGGGGTCTGGGCACCGTGATCTGTATCATGGAAGGGGTCAGGGCACCGTGACCTGTATCATGGAAGGGTTCAGGGCACCGTGACCTGTATCATGGAAGGGGTCAGGGCACCGTGACCTGTATCATGGAAGGGGTCAGGGCACCGTGACCTGTATCATGGAAGGGGTCAGGCACCGTGACCTGTATCATGGAAGGGGTCTGGGCACCGTGACCTGTATCATGGAAGGGGTCAGGGCACCGTGACCTGTATCATGGAAGGGTTCAGGGCACCGTGACCTGTATCATGGAAGGGGTCAGGGCACCGTGACCTGTATCATGGAAGGGGTCAGGGCACCGTGACCTGTATCATGGAAGGGGTCAGGGCACCGTGACCTGTATCATGGAAGGGGTCAGGGCACCGTGACCTGTATCATGGAAGGGGTCAGGGCACCGTGACCTGTATCATGGAAGGGGTCAGGGCACCGTGACCTGTATCATGGAAGGGGTCAGGGCACCGTGACCTGTATCATGGAAGGGTTCAGGGCACCGTGACCTGTATCATGGAAGGGTTCAGGGCACCGTGACCTGTTTCATGGAAGGGGCCAGGGCACCGTGACCTGTATCATGGAAGGGGTCAGGGCACCGTGAAGTGTTTCTTGACGCCATGGAGGGTTTCATGACACCGTTACGGGATTCTAGGCTTCACTGAGGTGTGTAGGGCCCCGTGAAGGGTGTCCAGCAACCGGGAAGGGTTTCGGGCACCGTGGTGTTTCCCGGGGCCGCGGAGGCGTTCAGGACACCTATACGGATTTTGCGGCGACATTGAGGGTTTAGGACACCTTGAAGGGTCTCCCGGCCCCATGGATGGGTGTAGGACACCTGGAAGGGTCTCCCGGCCCCATGGAGGGGTGTAGGACACCTGGAAGGGTCCTCCCGGCACCATGGAGGGTGTAGGGCACAATGAAGGGGTTCCAGACGCCATGGAGTGCTGCAGGGCACCATGAAGGGGTTATAGGCGCCATGGAGTGCTGCAGGGCACCATGAAGGGGTTCTAGGTGCTATGGAAGGGTGCATGGCACCATGAAAGGGTTCTAGGCGCCATGGAGGGGCGCAGGGGAACATGAATGGTTTCTAGAACGCCATGGAGGGCTGCAGGGCACCATGAAGGGGTTCTAGGGCCATGGAGGGGCGCAGGGCACCATGAAGGGGTTCTAGGGCCATGGAGGGGTGCAGGGCACCATGAAGGGGTTCTAGATGCCATGGAGGGGTGCAGGGCACCAGGAAGGGTTTCTAACCGCCATGGAGGGCTGCAGGGCACCATGAAGGGGTTCTAGGGCCATGGAGGGGTGCAGGGCACCATGAAGGGGTTCTAGGGCCATGGAGGGGTTCAGGGCACCATGAAGGAGTTCTAGCCGCCATGCAGGGGTGCAGGGCACCATGAAGGGGTTCTAGACGCCATGGACGGTTTCAGGAGACCGTGCTGTGTTGCAGATTACCGCAAAGGGTATTTGAGGACCTGGAAAGGTTTTAGCGGACGGAACGATATTCCGTCTGGAGGGGAAGAGGTTTCATGGGTCACTGATGGATTACTATGGATTAATACCATCGATGAATACCGTGGCAGCACGGTAGCATTGTGGATAGCACAATCGCTTCACAGCTCCAAGGTCCCAGGTTCGATTCCGGCTTGAGTCACTGTCTGTGCGGAAACTGCACATCCTCCCCGTGTGTGCGTGGGTTTCCTCCGGGTGCTCCGGTTTCCTCCCACAGTCCAAAGATGTGCAGGTTAGGTGGATTGGCCATGCTAAATTGCTCTTAGTGTCCAAAATTTCCCTTAGTATTGGTTGGGTTGCTGGGTTATGGGGATAATGTGGAGTTGTTGACCTTGGGTAGGGTGCTCTTTCCAAGAGCCGGTGCAGACTCGATGGGCCGAACGGCCTCCTTCTGCGCTGTAAATTCTATGTAATGTAGCGACAAGATATTTTAAACGGTCGGAGGAAGAAGAAAGTGAGGGGAATTCCAAGTGAGCGCAGATGGTACTGGGGAATGTTTCAGTGGAGAGGGAAGCGGCGGTGACAGGACTCAAGTGAAATTAAATCATGTCAATGGGTGGGGAGGGAATGAGGGGCTAAGGGAGATTTTCAGTGTGTTTAGAAAGGATTGGGAGAGATGGGAATGACTGTCACTGTGTGCGGAAGAGAGGGTGGGGACGAGATTCAGTGAGTGACAAAAGGGATCAAGAATAGGTGCAGAGAGGAGGCGGTGACGTAGTGGTATTTTCATTGGACTAGTTAACCGAAGACTCAGAGGCCATAATTAATGCTCTGGGGGCGCAGATTCTAGTCCCACCATGGCAGATGGTGAAATTGAATTCATTGAGCGTCTGATGGTGACCATGAAACAATTGTCTATTTTTGTAAAAATCCCATCTCGTTCACAAATGTCCTTTCGGGATTAAATCTGCCGTCTTTACCTGGTCCGACAGACATGTGACTTCAGACCCACAGCAATGTTATTGACGATGAAGTGCCCCAACATTTCGGATTGGCAGAAAATTCTGTCACAGAATGCGACGCCCACGAATGTGTGTCGTGCATGAAGCGGAGACTAATATTAAACATATATCCGTTTTTAAAATAGTTTATTTCACCAGTGTCCTGAATTTTACAGAGACTATTTTAGCCGTGTACAATATTAAATGGAAACTACTTAAATAATGTGAGGTCATTTAAACATTGTCACACATTAAATTGACCAATTAAACAGTTTAATACATTAACTGCGTCTATTTAAATACAGACCGACATTAAAAAGAGATTATTGAAAAAGTGTCCTCCACTGAACAGAGATAACTAAAATAGTGTCCTGGACCTACATTAAACGGAGAACATTTAAATAGTGACCTCCAGTCAACACAGATTATTTTTAAAATGTCCTCTGTTAAAGAGCCGATTTAAATAGTTCTCTTCCCGCAAAAATGGCCATTTAACCACTTTCTTATATTAAACAGATACCATTTGAACAGTATACACCCAAAAAAACAAAGATTACTAAAACAATGCCCAACATTAAACAGGGACCATTTAAACGATATACATAATAAAACAGGTATTATTAAAATAAGGTACGACATTAAACGGGGACAATTTCAACTGTATACATAATTAAACAGAGATTATTAAAACAATGTCCGGCATTAAACAGGGATCATTTAAGCAGTATACACAATAAAACAGGTATTATTAAAACAAGGTACGACATTAAACAAGGACCATTTCAATCATTTTCTCCATTAATTGAGGCTACAAAATGACTCCTCCCTCAAAAGAGACCATTTAATCATAGAATCACATAATTTCAGTGCAGATGTTCTTAAAGACTTAGGTACACTTCCATTCAAGTATAAGATCTTGTTAAGGACTGATGCAAAACCTTTGGTACATCCTCATCGGAGAATTCCTACTCCACTAAAAGAAAGATTAAAACTAGAATTGGAAAGGCAAAAACAACAAGTAATAATTTCCTGAGTCACTGAACCGACTGACTGGGTTAGTTCCATAGTTTGCGTGAAGACACCGTCAGAGGATCTACGGATATGTACAGACCCCAAGGATCTGAACAGGAACATCATAAGGGAACACTATCGAGATGACATCACCAGTGAGGTGGCAAGTACCCCTGTTAGTAGTCCAAGACACTCTTTTTCCATTTGCGCATATCGACATTCTGTTGGTGTTATCGCACTGGATGCAGAAGCAACAGGAATGCAAAACAAACTATCGTCATTTTGCAACAGTACTGCTCCTACTCTGCCCTGAGTCGCAACAGTCGAAACTTTCGTCTTCCTATTTGGATCGAAAAACGCGAATACAAGTGCAGTCATTAACTGTGATTTAAATCAAGCCACTCTGCTTGATCATCACTTGTCCATTCGAAAGAGGTGGACTTTATGATCGAGTTCCTAAGAGCTGTTGTTCTGGTTGATAGAAAAGGTACGAATTTGCCTAAGAAGTTGACAACACTTAAAAATCGTTGAACTGCTAGACCGGGTAGGGGTTCAAAGCAGGGGTGGAATTCGTCAGTCACATGAATGGGAATGAGTCCGGGTAGGTGCTGTTCACTGGGAAGGGAATTGGTCAGGGTAGGGGCTGTTCACAGGGAGGGGGTATTAGTCAGGGTGGGGGCTGTTCACAGGGAGGGTGAATTAGTCAGGCAAGAGGCTGTTCACTGGCTGGGAAATTAGTCAAGGTAGGGGCTGTTCACTGGCTGTGGAATTAGGCAGGGTAGGGGCTTTTCACTGACAGGGGAATTAGTCTGGGTGGGTGCTGTTCACAGGGAGGGGAATTTATCACGGTAGGGGCTGTTCACATGGAGGAGTGGGGTTAGTCAGGGTGGGGTATGTTCACTGGGAGGGGAATTAGTCAGATTAGGGGCTGTTCACAGGTAGGGGGATTAGTCAGGGTATGGGGCTGTTCACAGGTAGGGGAATTAGTCAGGGTGGGGTCTGTTCACTGGGAGGGGAATTAGTCAGATTAGCGGCCTTTCACAGGGAGGGGGGTTAGTCAGGATGGGGGCTGTTCACTGGCAGGGGCATTAGTCAGGGTAGGGGTTGCTCACAGGGAGGGGGGTTAGTCAGGGTGGGAGCTGTTCACTGGCAGGGGAATTAATCAGGGAAAGGCTGTTCACAGGGAATTAGAATTAGTCAGTGCAGGGGCCTTTCACAGTGAGAGGGAATGAGTTAGAGTAGGGGCTGTTCACAGGGAGAGGTAATGAGTCAGCGGGGGACTATTCACAGGGAGGGGGATCAGTCAGGATGGGGGATGTTCACATGGAGGGGGCATTAATCTGGGTAGGGGCTGTTCACAAAGAGGGGGATTAGTCAGGATAAGGGCTGTTCACAGGGAGTGGGAATTAGTCAGGGTAGAGGCTGTTCACAGGGAGGGGGAGTTAGTCAGTGTAGGGGCTGTTCACAGGGAGGGGGAATTAGTCAGGTAGGGGCTGTTCACAGGGATGGGATTAGTCATGGTAGGGACTGTTCACTGGCAGGGGATTAGTGAGGGTGGGGTCTGTTCACTGGCAGGGGAATTGGTCAGGGTAGGGGCTGTTCACAGGGAGGGGGGTTAGTCAGCGTCGGGGCTGATCACAGGGAGGGGGGATTAGTCAGCTAGGGGCTGTTCACAGGGAGGTGAATTAATCAGGGTAGGGGATGTTCAGAGTGAGGGGGGATTAGTCATGGCAGGGGCTGTTCACTGGCAGAGGAATTAGTCAGGGTAGGGGCTGTTCACAGGGAGGGGAAATTATTCAGGGTATGGGCTGTTCACAGGGAGGGGGATTAGTCAGCGTAGGGGCTGTGCACAGGGAGGGGAAATTATTCAGGGTAGGGGCTGTTCACAGCGTGGGGGAATTAGTCAGGGTAGGAGCTGTTCACTGGGAGGGGGAATAATTCAGCTTTGGGGCTGTTCACAGGGAGGGGGAATTATTCAGCGTTTTGGCTGTTCACAGGGAGGGGGGATTAGTCAGGGTAGGGGCTGTTCACAGGGAGCGGGTATTAGTCAGGGTAGGGGCTGTTCACAGGGAGGGGGAATTAGTTAGGGTCGGGGCTGTTCCCTGTCAGGGAAATTAGTCAGGGTAGGGGCTGTTCACAGGGAGGGGGAATTAGTCAGGGTAGGGGCTGTTCGCTGGCAGGGGAATTAGTCAGGGTAAAGACTGTTCACAGCGAAGGGGAAATTATTCAGGGTAGGGGCTGTTCACAGGGAGTGGGTATTAGTCAGGGTAGGGGATATCCACTGGCTGGGGAATTAGTCAGGGTAGGGGATGTTCACATGGAGGAGGAATTAGTCAGGGTAGGGGCTGTTCACAGGGTGGGGAATTAGTCAGGGTAGGGTCATTTAATTGGGAGGGGTTTAGTCAGTGTAGGGACTGTACACTGGACGGGGAATTTGTCAGTGTAGGGTTTGTTCAAATGGAAATGAAAATTAGTCAGTGTACGGGCTGATCACAGGGGATGGAAATTCGTGATGGGATTGTAAATTCACAGGCAGGAGGAATTAACTATGGGTTGGGTCTGTTCACAGGGAGGGGACATTAACCACAATAATGGATAATTAGTCAGTGTAGGGGCTGGTAACTGGGGAGCAGAATTAACATGGTACCGAGTAGTCACAGACAGGAGGAATTAGTCAGTCTGGGATCTGTCACAGTAAAAAGAAAATGTGTCATGGTATTGTCTGCAATCCGTGATCATATAATGTAGAATTTACAGTGTAGAAGGAGGCCATCCGGCGCATCGAGTCTACACCGGCCCTTAGAAGGAGCACCCAACTTCATCCCAGATCTCCACCATATCCCCGTAACCCAGGTCCCCACCTAAACGACATGGGTACAAGGAAGGTTGAGGTCCTAAAAGCAGAAGACAGGGAATTAGGATGGTTAAGAAATCGGCCCTCAAAGGTGGTAATCTCAGGATTACTACCGGTGCCACATGCAAGTCAGACTAGAAATGACAGGATATATAGGATGAATACATGGCTGAAGAAATGGTTTCAGGGGGAGTGTTTCAGATATCTGGGGCATTGGGACCAGTCCGGGTGCAGTGAGACCTGCACAAACTGCACGGGTTACACCTGGGCAGGACTGGGACTGATATCCTAAGTAGCTATTTGCTAGAGCGGTTGGGGAGGGATTAACCTAATATGCCAGGGGGGTGGGAACCTATGCCTGGAGGCACAGAAAAAGGGAGCCAGGACAAAAGCACAAGGTACAAAAGCAAACAAGAAAAGTGATAGGTCAGAAAGTGAAGGCAAAATTCAAACAGGGCAACAGAGAAATTATTGGGAGAAAGAAAAACTTTGTGAAAAAGACAAACTTGAAGGTTCTCTGCCCTCATGCACGGAACATTTGAATTCAAGTGAATTAACTAATCGCGCAGATAGAAATCAATCGATATGACATATTGGGATTACGGAGACATGGCTGCAGGGGGAACAGGGATGGGAAATGAATGTGCCAGGGGTTTCAATATTCAGGACGGACAGGCATAAAATGGTGGCGCGTCGCTGCTGTTTAATAACAAAATTAACACAGAAGTGAGGCAGGATATTAGCTCTGACAACGTGAAATCTGTATGGGTACAGATGAGAAATCACAAGAGACAAAAAATATTAGTGGGTGTCACATATAGACCCCCAAACTGCAGTGATGAGTTTGGGAATGGTGTTAAACAAGACATTAGAGACGCATGTAACAAGTGAATATCTGTGATCATGGATGAGTTTAATATTCACATAGATTGGGCAAATTAAATCAGCCGCAATGCCGGAGAGGTGGAATTCCTTTAGTGTTTCTGGGATGGTTTTCTTGACCAATATATGGAGGAACCAACCAGAGAGTAGGCCATCTTTGACTGGGTACTATGTAATAAGAAGGCAGTCATTGCCAATCTGTCTGCACGAGACCTCTTGGGGATGAGCGACAAGAACATGATAGAATTCAAGTGTCAAGATGGAGAGTGAAGCAGTTGTTTCGGAGGATAGCGTGCTAAATCCTGCTAAAGGGAACTGTGAAGTTATGAGGCGCGAGGGAGAGAGATTGGAAGAGTTAGTTAAAGGGTTGTAAGTGAATAGACCATGGCAAACATTCAGGGAACACAATGAACATAGAACATAAAACATAGGACATAGGACATAGAACAGTACAGCACAGGACAGGCCCTTCACCCCTCGATGTTGCGCCTAGCACTGTCCGAAACCGAGATCAAGCTATCCCACTCCCTGTCGTCCTGGTGTGCTCCATGTGCCTATCCAATAACGGCTTGAAAGTTCCTAAAGTGTCCGACTTCACTATCACAGCAGGCAGTCCATTCCACTCCCTGACAACTCTGTGAGTAAAGAAGTTAACTCAGACATCCCTCCTATATCACCCACCCTGAACCTTATAGTTATGCCCCGTTGTAACAGCTGCATTCACCCGAGGAAATAGTCTCCGAACGTCCACTCTATCTATTCCCCTCATCATCTTATACACCTCTACTAAGTCGCCTCTCATCCTCCTTCGCTCCAATGAGAAAAGCCCTAGCTCCCTCAACCTTTCCTCATAAGACCTATCCTGCAAACCAGGCAGCATCCTGGTAAATCTCCTTTGCACCCTTTCCAATGCCTCCACATCCATCCCACAGTGAGGTGATCAGAACTACACACAATACTCCAAACGTGGTTTCACAAGGGCTGGTTTAGCTCACTCAGCTAAATCGCTGGCTTTTAAAGCAGACCAAGCAGGCCAACACCACGATTCGATTCCCGTACCAGCCTCCTCGGACAGGCGCCGGAATGTGGCGACTAGAGACATTTCACAGTAACTTCATTGAAGCCTACTCGTCACAATAAGCGATTTTCATGTTTTCATTTCATTTCAAGTTCAGTTGCAGCAATACCCCCGTGGCTCTTAAACTCAAGCATCCTGTTAATAAAAGCTAACACACTATAGACCTTCTTCACGGCTCCACTTGTGTGGCAACCTTCAGAGATATGTGGACATGAACCCCAAGATCTCTCTGTTCCTCCACATTCCTCCGCAGCCTGCCGTTGACCCTGTAATCTGCATTCAATTTTTTTTCTCCCAAAATGAATCACCTTCCACTTATCAGCGTTAAACTCCATCGTCCATTTTTCGGCCCAGCTCAACATCCTATCAATGTCTCTTTGCAGCCTATATCAGCCCTCCACCTCATCCACTACTCCAGCAATCTTGGTGTCATCTGCAAATTTACTGACCCACCCTTCATTCCCCTCCTCAATGTCATTGATAAAAATCACAATTAGCAGAGGACCCAGCACTGATCCCTGTGGTACACCCCTGGAAACTGGTCTCCAGTCTCAACATTTTCCATCCACCACCACCCTCTGTCTTCTATATGATAGTCAGTTGCTTATCCAATTTGCCAAATTTTCCTCTATCCCACACCTCCTTATTTCTTCATAAGTTGACCATGGGTAAACTTATCAAACGCCTTACGAAAATCAATGCATACGACACCAACTGCTCTACGTTCATCTACACACTTAGTTACTCCTTAAAACACTCAATCAAATTTGTGAGGCCAGGCTTACCCTTCACGAATCCGTGTTGGCTGTCCCTGATAAAGCTGACTATTCCCAAATTGTCATTAATCCTATCCTTCATGACCGTTTCCATTACCTTACCGACCACCGAAGTAAGACTAACCGGCCTATTATTACCAGGGTCATTCCTATTGCCTTTCTTGATCAGAGGAACAACATTCGACACTCTCCAGTCCTCCAGCACTATCCCCGTTGACAGTGTGGATCCAACTATCAAAGCCGAAGGCTCTGCAATCTCATCCATTGCCTCCCGAAGAATCCTTGGATATATCCCATCTGGCCCAGGGGACTTGTCAACCCTAAGGTTTTTCAATGTTGCTAATACATCCTTCCTCAGATAATCTGCCTTCTCCAGCCTGCCCGCCTGTATCACACTCTCATCGTCGAATACATAACCCCTCTCCTTGGTGAGCACTGAAGAAAAATATTGACTTCAGCTCTTCTCCTATTTCTTCTGACTCCATGCACAATTTCCCACTTCTGTCCTTGACAGGTTGTGTTCCCTCTGTAACCCGCTTTTGTGAACCATGGTTCCCTCACACAGCTATTTCCTCCCTGCCTGACAGGGACATACCTATCAAGGACACGCAGTGTTTGTACCTTGAACAAGCTCCACTTTTATTTTGTGCCTTTCCCTGATAGTTTCTGTTTCCACCTTACGCTCCCTAATTCTCGCATAATCGCGTCATAATTAGCCCCTCCCCCAAATTTAAACCTTTCCCTGCCGTATGGCCCCATCCCTCTCCATTCCAATAGTGAAGACACCGAATTGTGATCACTATCTCTAAAGTGCTCTCCCACAAACAAATTTAACACTAGGCCCGGTTATTTACCCAGTACCAAATCCAATGTCTCTCTCCCCCCCCCCCCCCACCTCTTGTCGGCCAATACACATATTGTGTCAGGAAACCCTCCTGCACACACTGTCCAAAAACTTCCCCATCCGAACTGTTCGACCTGTAAAGGTTCCAATCAATATTTGGAAAGAGAAAGTCACCCATGACAACTACCTTGAGACCTCCATACCTATTCATAATCTGTTTTGTAATTTCTTCCTTCACATCTCTATTATTATTTGGGGACCTATACAAACGTATAGAAAACGCCTAACAACGTGACCGCTCCTTTTCTATTTCTAACTTCTGACCATATTACCTCAGTGGCAGATCCTCTTCGAACTGCCTTTCTGCACACGCTGAACTATCATTGATTAACAATGCTACTCCTCCACCTCTTTTATCACCTTCCCTACTCTTACTGAAACATCTATACCCCGGAAGATGCAACAACCATTCCTGTGCCTGTTCTAACCATGTATCAGTAATGGTCACAATATTTTAGTCCGAAGTACTAATCCACACCAGGTTCACCGACCTTATTCCGGATGCTCCTTGTAATGAAGTAGACACACCAACCCACCTTTCCGTCTGCCGGTACATTCCTGCGACCTTGATACCCTCCTCAGTACCTCACTAATCTCAACACTGGCTTCTGGACTGCAGCTCGTTTTCCCATCCCCCTGACAAATTGGTTTAACCCCCACCCCCCCTCCCGAATAGCCGCAGCAAATTTCCCTCCCAGGATGTTGGTGCCCCGCTGGTTCAAATGCAAACCGTCCTGGTTGTACAGGTCCCACCTTCCCCAGAATAGGCTCCAATTATCCACGTAACTGAAACCCCGCTCCTGCAGCATCCCTGCAGCCACTTGTTTATCTGCACTCTCTTCCTGTTCATCACCTCGCTAGCACGTGGCTCCGGCAACAAACCAGATATGACAACATTGTTTGTCCTGGCTCGCAGCCTCCACCCAAGCTCCTTAAATTCCTGTTTTAAATCCTCGTCCGTTCTCTTACTTAAGTCGTTGGTACCGATGTGTACCATGACTTATGACTATTCCACATCCCTCTTAAGGAGGCTGAAAACACGGACCGAGACATCAGTCTCTTTCTTTACCATAAAACCTTCTATCTGTCCCTCTAACAATCGAGTCCCCAATAACTATTGATCTCCTGCTCTTCCTCCTTCCCTTTTGAGCCACGGGACAGACTCAGTGCTGGAGATCTGTTCACCGTGGCTTACCCCTGGTCGGCCGTTCCCCTCAACAGTTAGTGAGTGAAACGACTCCAGAGGATCCCTGCACTGACTGCTTCCTCCCACCCCTCTCACCGTCACCCATCTACCTTGATTCTTCGTCGTAACTGCATCCTTGAAGCGACTATCTATGACCACCTCTGCCTCCCGAATGATCCGAAGTTCATCCAGCTCCAGCTCCGTAACGGCGTTTCTGAGGAGCTGGAGTTGGGTGTACATCCCACAGGTGAAATCAGCAGGGACACTGACGTCATCCCTCAGCTCAAACATTCTGCAGGAGAAACATTGCGCTGACTTCCCTGCCAACCCCTTTTGATAAAACAAGAAAAAGAATGAAAGAGCTGAACTGTTAATCACTCTACCCTTAGGTTAGAGGAGGTGGAATGGTGGGGGACACTACAAGTGTAGTGTTTAGTGTTTAGGAACTGCCAACCCTAAATACAGGTAAACAATCACATACTGAACCAGCAACCACTGCGCCCCGCACGATAACAGTAATCAGCTGTTATGGTCCTGCGCAAACAATTTAAATACTTACTACTTACCCAGTAGTCACTCTGTCTTCACTCCGACCGGATTCTGCTGGAAACTCCCGACAGTAAGTTTATTTTTTAAAAGTATTCTCTTTCTCAGCAAGCGCTCACTCAGAAGCACAGCGCCCTGCACGAGAACACCTCAAGGGAAATAAAAACTACTTTCCAGTCACCAGCCAATCAATTACCTGGCGGCTGGGACGTCCCGGTTCAACTTCTTTCTACTTCTACCTGCCCTCGAGTCTCCCTCTTGATCTTTACTCAGCTGGGATCCTTCCAATGATTGTGTTTTTTTGGTTAGCGGAGGAGCTAGGGAGGGATACACTGAATAAGGTTTTTTTTGTTTAACTGTCATTTGACATTTACTCCTCCACAAATCACCTTCTAGATACAGTGACCGCAATGTCCTGATGCAACTTTTCCCCGCAACAGCCAATTTGCAGCTCCGCTCTGCTGACCTCTGCTGGAGAATCCATGTCTATAAAACAAACAGGCAAGATTGTTTTGGCCCAGCCGAGCAATGCCCACAATTATCTTCCACCCTTTCAAACACTTGCTTATCCTGGCCACCGTCATGTGCGCCCTGTGGACAGACTGAATAAGGATGCATTCATCACACCCCCTCCCGACCTCCAAGCCTCCCACCTGCTTCACCAACTCTTCACATAGCCTTCACTGCCCCCACCGGGGTTTCCTTCCAATCCATCAACTCCTTATATATATCCGGCACATTACCTTCACCTACCCCTGTTTGTGAAACCATATTGCCCTGTAGCCCCTGGGGTGGCAGATGGGGAAGGGCGGTGCTTGCTTCTTACCAAAATTCCTCACGTATAAATAGTGGAACCAATTCCCGGTGGGCCACTCAAATTCCTCCACCAATCCCTTCAACCTCGATAAGATGCCTCCAACAAATGGATTCCCAAACCGCTCAATCTCCGTCTGTTACCATCTCGACCTACCCCCAGTCCAGACCGCCCGCCGTCCTGAGCGAAGCTATAGTTCCCTCAGATCGGTGCCCAACCCAGGCCTGTGGGGTATCTGGCCGGTGAGAACAGAAATAGCGCCGTCAGCAGTGTCGGCAAACTCGAGCCCATAAAAGATGCTGCCCCTGTCCACTTCCAAAACGACTGTTCCCCCACTACCCACTTTCGAACCATGGTTATATTCGCCCCCCAATGATACTTTATTATATTTGGAAGAGTTAGCTTAGCAGCGACCCTACTCCCGCAGCACCATTTTGACCGCGGGGCTTTACCCGCCCAAACAAACCCCGAAATCAATGCATTCGCCACCTGGAAAAATGCCTTCGGAATGAAGATCGGGAGATACTCAAACACAAAAAACACCTCGGTAGAACTATTATCTGTACCTGCAGCACCGGTCCCGCCAGTGACAGCGGGAGCACATTCCATCTTCTAAATTCCCCATTCATCTGCTGCACCAGCAGAGCCAGATTGAGCTGCTGCAGCTTCTCCCATCGCCTCGCCACCTTAACACGCAAATAACGAAAGATCGACCCCACCTCTCTAAACGGAAACTCCCTCAGCCTCTTCTCCTGCCCACTCGCTGGAATTCCAAAATCCTCGCTCTTCCCCATATTCAATATATATCCCGAGCACCGGCCGAATTCCTCCAAAATTCTTATAATCCCCCCCCCCCCCCAATACCTGCCAAAGGGTTTGATATGTAGGGAAGTAAATCTCCCCGTACAAAGAGACCTCATGCTCCACCCTCACCTGCACTATCTCCTGCCAGTCCATTGCCTCTCAGCCCCATTGCCATATTCTCTGCAGGAAACGCAAGTAGCAGTGGGGAGAGGGGGCAACCCTGCCTCATACCCCAGTGCAGCCTGAAATATGCCAAACTCACCTGGATTGTTCGGACATTCCCTGCTGTCTCCCCATCCGGTACAGCAGCCAGACCCAGTCCATAAACCACTGCCAAACCCAAAGCGCCCCAGCTCCTCCCATACCTTACCCCAGTTCATCCCTCCCACCCGGTACAGCAGCCAGACCCAGTCCATAAACCACAGCCCAAACCGAAAGCGCCCCAGCTCCTCCCATACCTTACCCCAGTTCATCCCTCCCCACCCTCCCGGTACAGCAGCCAGACCCAGTCCATAAACCACTGCCAAACCCAAAGCGCCCCAGCTCCTCCCATACCTTACCCCCCGGTACAGCAGCCAGACCCAGTCCATAAACCTCCCATACCTTACCCCAGTTCACCCCCACCCACCCGGTACAGCAGCCAGACCCAGTCCATAAACCACTGCCCAAACCCAAAGCGTCCCAGCTCCTCCCATACCTTACCCCAGTTCATCCCCCCCCCCCACCCGGTACAACAGCCAGACCCAGTCCATAAACCACAGCCCAAAGCCAAAGCGCCCCAGCTCCTCCCATACCTTTCCCCAGGTCATCCCCCCCCCAACCCGGTACAGCAGCCAGACCCAGTCCATAAACCACTGTCCAAACCCAAAGCGCTCCAGCTCCTCCCATACCTTACCCCAGGTCATCCCCCCGCCCCCAACCCGGTATAGCAGCCAGACCCAGTCCATAAACCACTGCCCAAACCCAAAGCGCCCCAGCTCCTCCCATACCTTACCCCAGTTCCCCCCCCCCCCCCCCCCCCCCCCCACCCGGTACAGCAGCCAGACCCAGTCCATAAACCACTGCCCAAACCCAAAGCGCCCCAGCTCCTCCCATACCTTACCCCAGTTCATCCCCACACCCCACCCGGTACAGCAGCCAGACCCAGTCCATAAACCACTGCTCAAACCCAAAGCGCCCCAGCCCCTCCCATACCTTAGCCCAGTTCATTCCCCCCCACCCGGTACAGCAGCCAGACCCAGTCCATAAACCACTGCCCAAACCCAAAGCGCCCCAGCTCCTCCCATACCTTACCCCAGTTCATCCCCCCCAACCCGGCACAGCAGCCAGACCCAGTCCATAAACCACTGCACAAACCCAATACGCCCCAGCTCCTCCCATACCTTACCCCAGTTCATTCTCCCCCACCCGGTACAGCAGCCAGACCCAGTCCATAAACCACTGCCCAAACCCAAAGCGCCCCAGCCCCTCCCATACCTTACCCCAGTTCATCCCCTCCCCCCACCCGGTACAACAGCCAGACCCAGTCCATAAACCACTGCCCAAACCCAAAGCGCCCCAGCTCCTCCCATACCTTACCCCAGTTCATCCCCCCCACCCGGTACAGCAGCCAGGCCCAGTCCATAAACCACTGCCCAAACCCAAAGCGCCCCAGCCCCTCCCATACCTTACCCCAGGTCATCCCCCCCCCCCCCAACCCGGTACAGCAGCCAGACCCAGTCCATAAACCACTGTCCAAACCCAAAGCGCCCCAGCTCATCCCATACCTTAGCCCAGTCCCCACCCCACCCGGTACAGCAGCCAGACCCAGTCCATAAACCACTGCCCAAACCCAAAGCGCCCCAGCCCCTCCCATACCTTACCCCAGTTCATCCCCCCCCACCCGGGACAGCAGCCAGACCCAGTCCATAAACCACTGCCCAAACCCAAAGCGCCCAGCCCCTCCCATACCTTACCCCAGTTCACCCCCCCCCCCACCCGGTACAACAGCCAGACCCAGTCCATAAACCACAGCCCAAAGCCAAAGCGCCCCAGCTCCTCCCATACCTTTCCCCAGGTCATCCCCCCCCCAACCGGTACAGCAGCCAGACCCAGTCCATAAACCACTGTCCCAAACCCAAAGCGCTCCAGCTCCTCCCATACCTTACCCCAGGTCATCCCCCCCCCCCCCACCCGGTATAGCAGCCAGACCCAGTCCATAAACCACTGCCCAAACCCAAAGCGCCCCAGCTCCTCCCATACCTTACCCCAGTTCCCCGTCCCCCCCCACAACCACCCCCCCCCCCCACCCGGTACAGCAGCCAGACCCAGTCCATAAACCACTGCCCAAACCCAAAGCGCCCCAGCTCCTCCCATACCTTACCCCAGTTCATCCCCACCCCACCCGTACAGCAGCCAGACCCAGTCCATAAACCACTGCCCAAACCCAAAGCGCCCCAGCCCCTCCCATACCTTAGCCCAGTTCATTCCCCCCCCACCCGGTACAGCAGCCAGACCCAGTCCATAAACCACTGCCCAAACCCAAAGCGCCCCAGCTCCTCCCATACCTTACCCCAGTTCATCCCCCCCAACCCGGCACAGCAGCCAGACCCAGTCCATAAACCACTGCACCAAACCCAAAGCGCCCCAGCTCCTCCCATACCTTACCCCAGTTCATTCTCCCCCACCCGGTACAGCAGCCAGACCCAGTCCATAAACCACTGCCCAAACCCAAAGCGCCCCAGCTCCTCCCATACCTTACCCCAGTTCATTCCTCCCCCCACCCGGTACAACAGCCAGACCCAGTCCATAAACCACTGCCCAAACCCAAAGCGCCCCAGCTCCTCCCATACCTTACCCCAGTTCATCCCCCCCACCCGGTACAGCAGCCAGACCCAGTCCATAAACCACTGCCCAAACCCAAAGCGCCCCAGCCCCTCCCATACCTTACCCCAGGTCATCCCCCCCCCCCCAACCCGGTACAGCAGCCAGACCCAGTCCATAAACCACTGTCCAAACCCAAAGCGCCCCAGCTCATCCCATACCTTAGCCCAGTCCCCACCCCACCCGGTACAGCAGCCAGACCCAGTCCATAAACCACTGCCCAAACCCAAAGCGCCCCAGCCCCTCCCATACCTTACCCCAGTTCATCCCCCCCCACCCGGGACAGCAGCCAGACCCAGTCCATAAACCACTGCCCAAACCCAAAGCGCCCCAGCCCCTCCCATACCTTACCCCAGTTCACCCCCCCCCACCCGGTACAGCAGCCAGACCCAGTCCATAAACCACTGCCCAAACCCAAAGCGTCCCAGCTCCTCCCATACCTTACCCCAGTTCATCCCCCCCACCCGGTACAACAGCCAGACCCAGTCCATAAACCACTGCCCAAACCCAAAGCGCCCCAGCTCCTCCCATACCTTACCCCAGGTCATCCCCCCCACCCCAACCCGGTACAGCAGCCAGACCCAGTCCATAAACCACTGCCCAAACCCAAAGCGCCCCAGCTC
The DNA here is from genome assembly GCF_902713615.1 of Scyliorhinus canicula. NCBI lineage: Eukaryota > Metazoa > Chordata > Chondrichthyes > Carcharhiniformes > Scyliorhinidae > Scyliorhinus > Scyliorhinus canicula. The sequence continues at coordinate 280,831 of NW_024055508.1, forward strand.
CTCCCATACCTTACCCCAGTTCATCCCCCGCCCCCAACCCGGTATAGCAGCCAGACCCAGTCCATAAACCACTGCCCAAACCCAAAGCGCCCCAGCTCCTCCCATACCTTACCCCAGTTCCCCCCCCACCCCCCCCCCACCCGGTACAGCAGCCAGACCCAGTCCATAAACCACAGCCCAAACCCAAAGCGCCCCAGCTCCTCCCATACCTTACCCCAGTTCATCCCCACACCCACCCGGTACAGCAGCCAGACCCAGTCCATAAACCACTGCACAAACCCAATGCGCCCCAGCTCCTCCCATACCTTACCCCAGTCCCCCCCCCCACCCCACCCGGTACAGCAGCCAGACCCAGTCCATAAACCACTGCCCAAACCAAAAGCCCCCCAGCCCCTCCCATACCTTACCCCAGTTCATCCCCCCCCCCCACCCGGTACAGCAACCAGACCCAGTCATAAACCACTGCCCAAACCCAAAGCGCCCCAGCCCCTCCCATACCTTACCCCAGTTCATCCCCTCCCCCACCCGGTACAACAGCCAGACCCAGTCCATAAACCACTGCCCAAACCCAAAGCGCCCCAGCTCCTCCCATACCTTACCCCAGTTCATCCCCCCCAACCCGGCACAGCAGCCAGACCCAGTCCATAAACCATTGCACAAACCCAATACGCCCCAGCTGCTCCCATACCTTACCCCAGTTCATTCTCCCCCACCCGGTACAGCAACCAGACCCAGTCCGTAAACCACTGCCCAAACCCAAAGCGCCCCAGCCCCTCCCATACCTTACCCCAGTTCATCCCCTCCCCCCACCCGGTACAAGCAGCCAGACCCAGTCCATAAACCACTGCCCAAACCCAAAGCCCCCAGCTCCTCCCATACCTTACCCCAGTTCATCCCCCCACCCGGTACAGCAGCCAGGCCCAGTCCATAAACCACTGCCCAAACCCAATGCGCCCCAGCTCCTCCCATACCTTACCCCATTCCCCCCCCCCACCCGGTACAGCAGCCAGACCCAGTCCATAAACCACTGCCCAAACCCAAAGCGCCCCAGCCCCTCCCATACCTTACCCCAGCCCCACCCCCCACCCGGTGCAGCAGTCAGACCCAGTCCATAAACCACTGCCAAACCCAAAGCGCCCCAGCCCCTCCCATACCTTACCCCAGTCCCCCCCCCCACCCGGTACAGCAGCCAGACCCAGTCCATAAACCACAGCCCAAACCCAAAGCGCCCCAGCTCCTCCCATACCTTACCCCAGTTCATCCACCCCCACCCGGGACAGCAGCCAGACCCAGTCCTTAAACCACTGCCCAAACCCAAAGCGCCCCAGCCCCTCCCATACCTTACCCCAGTTCATCCCTCCCACCCGGTACAGCAGCCAGACCCAGTCCATAAACCACTGCCCAAACCCAAAGCGCCCCAGCCCCTCCCATACCTTACCCCAGTTCATCCCCCACCACCCGGTACAGCAACCAGACCCAGTCCATAAACCACTGCCCAAACCCAAAGCGCCCCAGCCCCTCCCATACCTTACCCCAGTTTCCCCCCCCCCCCCACCCGGTACAGCAGCCAGACCCAGTCCATAAACCACTGCCCAAACCCAAAGCGCCCCAGGTCCTCCCATACCTTACCCCAGTTCATCCCCACACCCCACCCGGTACAGCAGCCAGACCCAGTCCATAAACCACTGCCCAAACCCAAAGCGCCCCAGCTCCTCCCATACCTTACCCCAGTCCTCCCCCCCCAACCCGGTACAGCAGCCAGACCCAGTCCATAAACCACTGCCCAAACCCAAAGCGCCCCAGCCCCTCCCATACCTTACCCCAGTTCATCCCCCCCACCCGGCACAGCAACCAGACCCAGTCCATAAACCACTGCCCAACCCAAAGCGCCCCAGCTCCTCCCATACCTTACCCCAGTTCATCCCCCCCCTACCCGGTACAACAGCCAGACCCAGTCCATAAACCACATGCCCAAACCCAAAGCGCCCCAGCCCCTCCCATACATTACCCCGTTATCCCCCCACCGGTACAGCAGCCAGACCCAGTCCATAAACCACTGCCCAAACCCAAAGCGCCCCAGCCCTCCCATACCTTACCCCAGTTCATCCCCCCCCACCCGGTACAGCAGCCAGACCCAGTCCATAAACCACTGTCCAAACCCAAAGCGCCCCAGCTCCTCCCATACCTTACCCCAGTTCATCCCCCCCACCCGGTACAGCAGCCAGACCCAGTCCATAGAACCACTGCCCAAACCCAAAGCGCCCCAGCCCCTCCCATACCTTACCCCAGTTCATCCCCCACCACCCGGTACAGCAGTCCAGACCCAGTCCATAAACCACTGCCCAAACCCAAAGCCCCCAGCTCCTCCCATACCTTACCCCAGTTCATCCCCCCCCCACCCGGTACAGCAGCCAGACCCAGTCCATAAACCACTGCCCAAACCCAAAGCGCCCCAGCTCCTCCCATACCTTACCCCAGTTCATCCCCCCCACCCGGCACAGCAGCCAGACCCAGTCCATAAACCACTGCACAAACCCAAAGCGCCCCAGCTCCTCCCATACCTTACCCCAGTTCATCCCCCCCACCCGGTACAGCAGCCAGACCCAGTCCATAAACCACTGCCCAAACTCAAAGCGCCCCAGCCCCTCCCATACCTTACCCCAGTTCACCCCCCCACCCGGTACAGCAGCCAGACCCAGTCCATAAACCACTGCCCAAACCCAAAGCGCCCCAGCCCCTCCCATACCTTACCCCAGTTCATCCCCCACCACCCGGTACAGCAGTCAGACCCAGTCCATAAACCACTGCCCAAACCCAAGCCCCCCAGCCCCTCCCATACCTTACCCCAGTTTCCCCCCCCCACCCGGTACAGCAGCCAGACCCAGTCCATAAACCACTGCCCAAACCCAAAGCGCCCAGGTCCTCCCATACCTTACCCCAGTTCATCCCCACACCCCACCCGGTACAGCAGCCAGACCCAGTCCATAAACCACTGCCAAACCCAAAGCGCCCCAGCTCCTCCCATACCTTACCCCAGTTCATCCCCCCCCCCAACCCGGCACAGCAGCCAGACCCAGTCCATAAACCACTGCACAAACCCAATGCGCCCCAGCTCCTCCCATACCTTACCCCGGTTCATCCCCTCCCCCACCCGGTACAGCAACCAGACCCAGTCCATAAACCACTGCCCAAACCCAAAGCGCCCCAGCCCCTCCCATACCTTACCCCAGTTCATCCCCCCACCCGGTACAACAGCCAGACCCAGTCCATAAACCACAGCCCAAACCCAAAGCGCCCCAGCTCCTCCCATACCTTACCCCCCGGTACAGCAGCCAGACCCAGTCCATAAACCTCCCATACCTTACCCCAGTTCACCCCCCCCCACCCGGTACAACAGCCAGACCCAGTCCATAAACCACTGCCCAAACCCAAAGCGTCCCTGCCCCTCCCATACCTTACCCCAGTTCATCCCCCCCAACCCGGCACAGCAGCCAGACCCAGTCCATAAACCACTGCCCAACCCAAAGCGCCCCAGCTCCTCCCATACCTTACCCCAGTTCACCCCCCCCCACCCGGTACAGCAGCCAGACCCAGTCCATAAACCACTGCCCAAACCAAAAGCGCCCCAGCCCCTCCCATACCTTACCCCAGTTCATCCCCCCAACCGGTACAGCAGCCAGACCCAGTCCATAAACCACTGCCCAAACCAAAAGCGCCCCAGCTCCTCCCATACCTTACCCCAGTCCCCCCACCCGATACAGCAGCCAGACCCAGTCCATAAACCACTGCCCAAAACCCAAAGCCCCCCAGCCCCTCCCATACCTTACCCCAGTCCCCCCCCCCCACCCGGTACAGCAGCCAGACCCAGTCCATAAACCACTGCCCAAACCCAAAGCGCCCCAGCTCCTCCCATACCTTACCCCAGTTCCCCCCCCCCACCCGGTACAGCAGCCAGACCCAGTCCATAAACCACTGCCCAAACCCAAAGCCCCCAGCTCCTCCCATACCTTACCCCAGCCCCCCCCCCCCCCCCGATACAGCAGCCAGACCCAGTCCATAAACCACTGCCCAAACCGAAAGCGCCCCAGCTCCTCCCATACCTTACCCCCCCCCCCCCCCGATACAGCAGCCAGACCCAGTCCATAAACCACTGCCCAAACCCAAAGCGCCCCAGCCCCTCCCATACCTTACCCCAGTTCACCCCCCTCCCCACCCGGTACAACAGCCAGACCCAATCAATAAACCACTGCCCAAACCCAAAGCGCCCCAGCTCCTCCCATACCTTACCCCAGTTCATCCCCCCCACCCTGTACAGCAGCCAGACCCAGTCCATAAACCACTGCCCAATCCCAAAGCGTCCCAGCTCCTCACATACCTTACCCCAGTTCACCCGATCGAAGACCTTGACTGGATACATGTCGACAACCAATTCCACACTTTCTCCATCCGGGGACATCATTATATCATTCAGGAGATGCCTGATGTAGGCCGACAAATGCGTTTCCATAACAAACCCGTCCGGCCCTCCCCAATCAGCCCTGGCACAAATCCTCAATCCTTGAGGCTACAACCTTGGCCAGCAACTTATCACCCACATTCAATAGCGAAATTGGCCAATCGGACTCACACTGCTCCGGATCCTTATCCCTCTTTTAAATTACGGGGATCTAGGCCTGTGATAATGTAGGGCGGTCAGCTCCTGCTCACTCGCCTCATTAAACCCCCTAACCAGCAGGGGCCCCAAATCATCCGGTTTGTAAAATTCCACCGAGAACCCGTCCGGGCCCTTGGCCTTCACTGCCTGCATGCCCCCCCCCCCCCCCCATACCCTCAACCAACACCACCCCCACCAGCCCAACGAGAACTTTCAATCCCTCCATCAGGTCCTCCTCCATGTTAGGGAACTCCAATCCCTCGGAAAAACGCCTCTTTCCCTCCACCCCGACCGCGGGTTCCGACTCATACAGGCGCTTAAACAATCCTCAAACATCCCCTGCATCCCCACCGAGTCCAGGACCATGCCCCCTCCCCTGCATAGCCTTCACTTTTCCGAGCCCCCTCGCTGCCTCCGCCTTCTGAAATTGATGAGCCACAATCCTACTTGCATTCCCTCCGTATTGACAGACCGCCCCTTAGCTCCCTTCAATCACCCTCCTGCCTTGCCCATGGGTATCAGTGCAAACCATATCTGGAGTTTCTGTAGCTCGACCCACAATCCCGCCCCTGGGTCTCCGAATATCTGCTATTCACCCGCATGATCTCATCCACCAACCTCGCCATCTCCGCCCGCACCATTTGATCTCTGTCCGACCGGATAGGGATAGATTCCCCCCTAATACTGCCTTCGGTGTCTCCCGCAGCAGTGCAGCCAACATCTCACTCCTGGAGTTCAGCTACACATATCGCCGGATAGCAGCCCGAACCCGCTCACAAACATCCTCATCTGCCAACATCCATAAATCACGTCAGTTCCCTCAGCAACGCCGAAACCAACCCCGACCTCTAGATCGACCTACCCATTTTCGGTCAAAAAACTGTTCAGATATTCCTCCCTATTATCAACCGCTGCGAGTCCAGTTCCTGGGGCTTCCCCAGCAACCGTATAATAAACTCTACATTGTCCCAGTGCGGGGCATAAACAGTCAGCAACACCACAGGCATCCCATCCAATTTGCTACTCCTCATTCCCAACCTCCTCCGGAGTCTGCCACATTTGTCCCAAATTGAAAAGCGAACCCCTTAATTTCCCGCACCGCCACCCTGCCCGTCTTCCAATCCAATCCTGAGGGCAATAACTGCCCTACCCAGCCTTCCGTGAGCCTAGTTTGATCCCCAATGTTCAGTTGTGGATCCAGAAAGAATTCCATCCACGTTTAAAGCTCATCAAAATGGCAAAGGCGTGAGCCCTCCTGTCCAGCCCATTCACCACTCCCACATTGCATGTGATCAACCTGATGGGGGGACCAGACCGCCCCTCCCCCCACAAACCATGCCCCTACCAGCCTCCATCCCGCATCCAGCACCTCCTCAGCCCCGCCCTCGGTTGCCCACCTACATCTGTTCACCTGGTACCACTTTTCAAAAGCCCCTGCACTGTCAGCAGTCCCTCATCGTCTACCCACCCCCCCCCCACCATCCCGTAAAAAAAAACAATTCCATCGCCCATCAACACACTGACAACCTGCTCCCCCCCCCCACCCGTACGTCCGTGATCTAGCGCATCCAACTAGCCTGGCAGCCCCGCCCATGGCGCCCAGCATCCTACCCGCCACAGATTCCCCACCCCGCCCCCTCACAAACACCATCCTGGTGCAAACAACAACATGAACATTCAAAGACCGATGGAGATAAAACAATCTCAAGACCCACAGAAGAACAAAGGACCATGGCCGCCAGAGTGTGAAACAAAAACAGATGAGCTCAATGCATTTACGCACGACCCATTCCAACCAACCCCGAACCCCCGCCCCCAAGAAATCTCCGATGGGGGAAACTAAACCGGCTCAAAAAATAAAGAAGCAAAAAGAAGGGAGGGAAAATTCCCCCAAAAGGAAAACGCCAAGGACCCCGGACAGGGAGACAGGTAGAACCATATCCCCAAACACCTACTTCAAAGTTCAATGTGCTCCTCCTCCTACTGGGAAATTGACTCACACAATCTCCATCCCTTCCTCTGGAGACCCATAATAATATTCACGACCATTCTAGGTCACCCAGTGGCGAGTCGGGTACAGCATCCCGAACTTCACTCAGTTCTTAAAGAGGTCAGCCTTGACATTGTTCAAGCCGCTCTCCTCTTGTCCAGCTCCGCACTAAGACTATTTCCACTGCTGGGTGAACTTTTCGTTTGAAGAGGTCCGTCAGCCGCTCCATAAACCTCTGGGGTATAAGGGCCAATCCCTTACCGTCCGCCATCTTCCCCTGTGTCGCAGGGACAGTTTCTCGGCCCGAGTGCTCCTTTCGATTAAACCCACTGCTGGTCCAGAAATCCATTTCCCGATGGAATAAGCTCTTCCTCCACCTCACCTGCCGCTTTTCCCATTACAGTAACCGCCCGATAATCGTAGAAAAGATCCAAAACACGGCCAGAAGCGGGCACTACTAACTGTGCGACCATTCACACCATGGATGTCTAAAATAATTTTAATATACAAACACACACGCACAAACTGACATAGACAGCCACACATGCATACACACATACACAACACACACGTACGCAAACAAACACACACACATTCACAGAAACACACATACATACCGACCCACCCACTCACACATACACCGACACAAGCATAAGCAATAACAGACACACATAGACACAGCAACACACATACATACCCACCCACAGACATCGACACACAGACACAAATACACACACATACATATACACAAACACACACATACATACCCACCCATCCATATACACACATACACCGCCAAACACTTGCACAAACACACATTCACAGGTACGCAAAAACAAATAACCACCCACACACAAAGAAACAGGCTTTGCAGCAACAGACATAATGTGAATTCCTGCACATACCCACCCACACACACACACCGAAAGAGGCTTTGCAGCAACACACACAATGTGAATTCCTGCACATACCCACACACACACACACACCGAAACAGGCTTTGCAGCAACAGACATAATGTGAATTCCTGCACATACCCACCCACACACACACACCGAAACAGGCTTTGCAGCAACAGACACAATGTGAATTCCTGCACATACCCACACACACACAGAAACAGGCTTTTCAGCAACAGACACAATGTGAATTCCTGTACATACCCACCCACACACACAGAAACAGGCTTTGCAGCAACACACACAATGTGAATTCCTGCACATACCCACACACACACAGAAAGAGGCTTTGCAGCAACAGACATAATGTGAATTCCTGCACATACCCACCCACACACAAAGAAACAGGCTTTGCAGCAACAGACACAATGTGAATTCCTGCACATACCCACCCACACACACACACACAGAAACAGGCTTTGCAGCAACACACACAATGTGAATTCCTGCACATACCCACCCACACACACAGAAACAGGCTTTGCAGCAACAGACACAATGTGAATTCCTGCACATACCCACACACACACCCACACCGAAACAGGCTTTGCAGCAACACACACAATGTGAATTCCTGCACATACCCACACACACACAGAAACAGGCTTTTCAGCAACAGACACAATGTGAATTCCTGCACATACCCACACACACACACAGAAACAGGCTTTGCAGCAACAGACACAATGTGAATTCCTGCACATACCCACCCACACACACAGAAACAGGCTTTGCAGCAACAGACACAATGTGAATCCTGCACATACCCACCCACACACACAGAAACAGGCTTTGCAGCAACACACACAATGTGAATTCCTGCACATACCCACCCACACACACAGAAACAGGCTTTGCAGCAACATACACAATGTGAATTCCTGCACATACCCACCCACACACACAGAAACAGGCTTTGCAGCAACACACACAATGTGAATTCCTGCACATACCCACACACACACAGAAACAGGCTTTGCAGCAACAGACATAATGTGAATTCCTGCACATACCCACCCACACACAAAGAAACAGGCTTTGCAGCAACAGACACAATGTGAATTCCTGCACATACCCACCCACACACACACACAGAAACAGGCTTTGCAGCAACACACACAATGTGAATTCCTGCACATACCGACCCACACACACAGAAACAGGCTTTGCAGCAACAGACACAATGTGAATTCCTGCACATACCCACACACACACACACACCGAAACAGGCTTTGCAGCAATAGACACAATGCGAATTCCTGCACATACCCACCCACACACACAGAAAACAGGCTTTGCAGCAACACACACAATGTGAATTCCTGCACATACCCACACACACACACAGAAACAGGCTTTGCAGCAACAGACACAATGTGAATTCCTGCACATACCCACCCACACACACAGAAACAGGCTTTGCAGCAACAGACACAATGTGAATTCCTGCACATACCCACCCACACACACAGAAACAGGCTTTGCAGCAACACACACAATGTGAATTCCTGCACATACCCACCCACACACAGAAACAGGCTTTGCAGCAACAGACACAATGTGAATTCCTGCACATACCCACCCACACACACAGAAACAGGCTTTGCAGCAACACACACAATGTGAATTCCTGCACATACCCACCCACACACACAGAAATAGGCTTTGAAGCAACAGACACAGTGAATTCCTGCTCATACCTACCCACACACACACACAGAAACAGGCTTTGCAGCAACAGACACAACGTGAATTCCTGCACATACCCACCCACACACACAGAAACAGGCTTTGAAGCAACAGACACAATGTGAATTCCTGCACATACCCACCCACACACACAGAAACAGGCTTTTGCAGCAATAGACACAATGTGAATTCCTGCACATACCCACCCACACACACAGAAACAGGCTTTGCAGCAACAGACACAATGTGAATTCCTGCACATACCCACTCACACACACAGAAACAGGCTTTGCAGCAACAGACACAATGTGAATTCCTGCACATACCCACCCACACACACACAGAAACAGGCTTTGCAGCAACAGACACAATGTGAATTCCTGCACATACCCACCCACACACACAGAAACAGGCTTTGCAGCAACAGACACAATGTGAATTCCTGCACATACCCACCCACACACACACACAGAGAAACAGGCTTTGCAGCAACAGACACAATGTGAATTCCTGCACATAGCCACCCACACACACAGAAACAGGTTTGCAGCAACACACACAATGTGAATTCCTGTTCATACCCACCCCCACACACAGAAACAGGCTTTGCAGCAACAGACACAATGTGAATTCCTGCACATACCCACCCCACACACCCACACAGAAACAGGCTTTGCAGCAACAGACACAATGTGAATTCCTGTACATACCCACCCACACACACAGAAACAGGCTTTGCAGCAAACAGACACAATGTGAATTCCTGCACATACACCCACACACACAGAAACAGGCTTTGCAGCAACAGACACAATGTGAATCCTGCACATACCCACCCACACACACAGAAACAGGCTTTGCAGCAACAGACACAATGTGAATTCTGCACATACCGACCACACACACAGAAACAGGCTTTGCAGCACACACACAATGTGAATTCCTGCACATACCCACCCACACACACACAGAAAACAGGCTTTGCAGCAACAGACACAATGTGAATTCCTGCACATACCGACCCACACACACAGAAACAGGCTTTGCAGCAACAGACACAATGTGAATTCCTGCACATACCCACCCACACACACACAGAGAAACAGGCTTTGCAGCAACAGACACAATGTGAATCCTGCACTCTGGATGCAGTTAATCACAGGATCAATATTAGAAAATTCAGAACTCAATCGAAAACAGCAAAGTGTAGGGTTGAATCTTGGAATTATTAGCCCAGGATTTAAATTTCAAAAATATATATTCACATTCTGAATAAAGTGTTGGTATCACAACTGGAATTTTGTGATTATCTGCCATCTCATGCTCTGTCGCTCACACGAGTACCCCCACCCCCGCCGCCTCCTCGATGTGTGAGGAGACCTGGAGAATTATTGTAACAGTGGAAACACTTTTCTTTCTCCAGTGGCATTTCTTGAAGCAGCGAACAATGGTAAGGAGACAACTTTCAGGCTGGAGGAAGGTTTTGTGTTCCCTCGACGCCGGTATTGGTACATTTGCTTTTCCTGACATATATTAATAATCTAGATCTTGTATTGAGGTGGAGATGCAGGCGTTGGACTGGAGTGGGCACAGTAAGAAGTCTGGAAACACCAGGTTAAAGTCTATCTTGTTTGTTTCAGATTCCTAGCTTTCCGAGCACTGCACCTTCCTCAGGTCAGGCATTTTGCTAGGTAGGAAATGGCTGAACAATATAATATACGGGTAAGATTTTAAAAGGGGTGCAGGAACTGAGATAGCTGAGTGTATGTATGCATCGATAATTGAAGATGGAAGGAGAGGTGGACAGCAGTTAATAAAGATTAAAATACTTTGGGCTTTATTGAAAGGGGCACAAAGTAAAAGAGCGAGGAGGTTATCCTGAACTTACACAAGGCTGCACAGGAGGAGATAGTGGAAAGCTCCCTCGACACAGTCCCCAATAAACACGCTCAGGAAAGGTACAGCACGGGGTTAGATACAGAGTAAAGCTCCCTCGACACAGTCCCCAATAAACACGCTCAGGACAGGTACAGCACGGGGTTAGATACAGAGTAACGCTCCCTCTACACTGTCCCCATCAAACAGTCCCAGGACAGGTACAGCACGGGTTTAGATACAGAGTAAAGCTCCGTCTACACTGTCCCCATCAAACACTCCCAGGAAAGGTACAGCACGGAGTTAGATACAGAGTAAAGCTCCCACTACACTGTCCACATCAAACACTCGCAGGGCAGGTACAGCACGGGGTTCGATACAGAGTAAAGCTCCCTCTACACTGTCCCCATCAAACACTCCCAGGACAGGTACAGCACGGAGTTAGATACAGAGTAAAGCTCCCTCCACACTGTCCCCATCAAACACTCCCAGGACAGGTACAGCACGGGGTTAGATACAGAGTAAATCTCCCTCTGCACTGTCCACATCAAACACTCCCAGGTCAGGTACATCACGGGGTTAGATACAAAGTAAAGCTCCCTCTACACTGTCCCCATCAAACACTCACAGGACAGGTACAGCACGGGTTTAGATACAGAAGAAATATTCCTCTAGAGTGCACCCATTAGCATTCCCTTGGCTGACACAGCACAGGATTATCACAGTAAATGGCAGAAGCTTTCGGCGTGCGAGCAAACAGTCCGATCTGGGCGGACACATCAACACCTCACTGAAAGCGGCAACGAGTTGGATAAGGTTGTCAAGGAGATCTCCGGTATATGGCACCACGATGCCTCAGGGTTGGCACTGCTGCCTGACGGAGCCGAGGTCCCGGATTAGAATCAGCCTCTGGATCACTGTGTGGGAGTTGTTCATTATCCCCGTGTCTGCCTGGCTTTCGCCCCCACAACACAAATATGTGCAAGGTACGTAGATTGATCAAGCTAAATTGTCAATTCATTTGAAAATATGAATTGAATACTCTACATTTTTAAATGAAAAAGAAGACCTGCGGCTCGCTTGCGTTCCTTAGATGGAGCATTAATTTTAAAATAGCAGGTTGTGTAGACAGAACCTTACTTCGGTCACACTTGGAATATTATTTGAATACTGGTCGCCACAGTAGATGGGTGTGGATACCTTTGAAAGGGTACAGAAGCGGGCTCACAATTCTTGATCGGTTTGGGTTTGGGCTGAGGCTTGTAGTGTGGGTCGGTTGGTCTTTATGTCCCTCATATCAAGCTTGCCACTGAATGAGATGAACTCAGTGTATTTGGAGTTGCTTATGGCTGCCAGGCAGGTGTGATTGGTGTTTCCGCTGTTAATTATGTTCGCAATTGAGCCTTTGGAAATGCCACTTCCGGTCTCAGCTGGGTAGGGGACAGGAAGTGAGGGGAATAGAGAGCATCGGCTGTCGCTGCACGCCGATGACCTGCTGGTGTTAGTGTCGGATCGATTGCAAAGCATGGACAGAATGAATCACTGGAGGGGTTTGGGGCCTTTCCGGGTTATAGACTGAATATCGGAAAAAGTGAGGTGTTTCCGCTGGATGATGCGAGGCGGGAGGCAAACGTGGTGCCCAGCCGTTTAAGGTGGACGGGGAACGGTTTCGGTACCTGGCGATCCAGGTAACACATGAGTGGGGCACAATGCATAGGTGGAACCGCATTCTTCACAAAGCTTTGTATCAATCCCAAAATTAATCTCAATTGCCCCGCTCTCTCCCAATAGCCCTGTATCGATCCCAAACTAATCACACTGCCCCACTCTCGCCCCATAGCCTGTATCATCCCCAAACTAACCCCACAGCCCACTCTCTCCTCATAGCCCTGTATCAATCCCAAACTAATCACACTGGCCCCACTCGCTCCCCATAGCCCTGTATGAATCCCAAACTAATCCCACTGCCCCGCTCTCTCCCCATAGCCCTGTATCAATCCCAAACTAATCCCACTGTCCCACTCTCTCCCCACAGCCGTGTATCAATCCCCAAACTATCCCACTGCCCCGCTCTCTCCCCATAGTCCAGTATCAATCTCCAAACGAATCCCACTGCCCCGCTCTCTCCCCATAGTCCTCTATCCATCCCCGCTCTCTCTCCGTAGCCGTGTATCAATCCGCAAACTAATCCCACCGCCCCATTCTCTACCCATAGCCCTGTGTCAGTCCGGAAATAAATCCCATTGCTCGACTACCTCCCTATAGCCCTGTATCCATCCCCAAACTAAGGCCAAGCGCTCTCTCCCAAACCGTGCATCAATCCACAATTAATCCCACTGCTCGAATCCATTCCCGTCGTCCTGTATCAATCCCGAAACTAATCCCACTGCCCCACTCTCCCCATAGCCCTGTATCAATCCCCAAACTAATCCCACTGCCCGCTCTTCCCATACCCATGTATCAATCCCAAACTAACCCCACTGCCCCACTCTCTCCCCATAGCCCTGTATCAATCCCAAACTAATCCCACTGTCCCGCACTCTCCCCATAGCCCTGTATCAATCGAAAACTAATCACACTGCCCCACACGCTCCCCATAGCCCTGCTTCATTCCCCAAACTAATCCCACTGCCCCACTCTCTCCCCATAGCCCTGTATCAATCCCCAAACTAATCCCACTGCCCCGCTCTCTCCCCATAGCCCTGTATCAATCCCAAACTAATCCCAATGTCCCACTCTCTCCCCCATAGCCGTGTATCAATCCCCAAACTAATCTCACTGCCCAGCTCTCTCCCATAGCCAGTATCAATCTCCAAACTAATCCCTCCGCCCCACTCTCTCCCCATAGCCCTGTATCAATCCACAAACGAATCCCACTGCCCAGCTCTCTCCCCATAGTCGTCTATCCATCCCCGCTCGCTCCCCGTAGCCGTGTATCAATCCGCAAACTAATCCCACCGCCCCATGCTCTACCCATAGCCCTGGTCAGTCCGGAATAACATTCCCATTGCTCGACTCCCTCCCTATAGCCCTGTATCCATCCCCAAACTAAGGCCAGCGCTCTCTCCAAACCGTGCATCAATCCACAAATTAATCCCCCTTGCTCGAATCCATTCCCATAGCCCTGTATCAATCCAGAAACTAATCCCACTGCCCCACTCTCCCAATATCCCTGTATCAATCCCAAACTAATCCCACTGCTCCACTCTCTCCCCATACCCGTGTATCAATCCTCAAACTAATCACACTGCCCCTCTCTCTCCTCATAGCCCTGTATCAATCCCAAACTAATCCCACTGTACCGCACTCTCCCCAAAACATGTATCAATCCCCAGACGTATCCCATTGCCCCGCTCTCCCCCCATAGACCCGTATCAATCCCCAACTCATCCCACTACCCACTCACTCCCCATAGCCGTGTATCAATCCCCAAATAACATACCTTCCCCACTCTTTCCCCGCAGCCCTGTATCAATACCCAAACTAATCTCACTGCCCCACTCTCTCCCCATAGCCCTGTATCAACCCCGGAAACGATCCCACTGCTCCACTATATCTCCAAAGCCCTGTACCGACCCAAAACTAATCCCACTGATCGACTCCCTCCCCATAGCATTGTATCAATGCCCAAATAATACCCGCTGCCCGCTCTCCCCACCTAGCCCTGTATCAATCCACAAACTAATCCCACTGACCCACTCTCTCCCCACATAGCCCTGTATCAATCCACAAACTAATCCCACTGACCCACTCTCTCCCCATAGCCCTGTATCAATCCACAAACTAATCCCACTGACCCACTCTCTCCCCATAGCCCTGTATCAATCCACAAACTAATCCCACTGCCCCACTCACTCCCATAGCCCTGCATCAATCCACGAACCAAATGCACTGCCCAGCTCCTCTCCCCATAGCTCTGTATAAATCCCCAGACTGAACCCACTGCCTCACTCTTCCCTCATAGCCCGTATCCATCCTGAAACTAATCCCACTTCCCTACTCTCCCCATAGCCCTGTGTTATTCCGCTAACTAATCCCACTGCCCCGTTCTCTCCCCATCGCACGTATCAATCCACCGAATAAACCCACTGCCCACTCACTCCCCATTATCCTGCATCAATCCCCAAACTAATCCCACTGCCCACCTCTCTCCCAATAGCACGTATCAATCCCCAGAATAAACCCACTGCCCCACTCTCCCCCATAGCCCTGTATCAATCCACAAACTAAACCCACTGCCTTGCTATCTCCCCATAGTCCTGTATCATTCCCCAATCTAATCCACTGCCCCTCTCTCTCCCCATAGCCCTATATCCATGCCCAAAAAACTCATGCCCCGCTCTCTCGCCCATAGCCCTGTGTCAATGCACAAACTAATCGCACTGCCCCAGCATCACCCATTTCCCGAGAACATGCCTCAAACTGATTGCACTCGCCAAACCTCTCCCCTTTTGTCCTGGATCATTCAACATACAAATCCCGCTACACCAGACTCTCCCTATTGTGTGGATTAATCCCGAAACAGGTCCCACTTGTCCTGTCCTTTACCTAGTGTCCCGGATCAATCCAGAAACAGGTCTATCTGTCTCAGCCTCCCCTTATTGTCGAGGATCATTCCACAAACAGATCCCACTGTCCTTGCTTTTCCCTATTATCAGGGTCATTCCACAAACACATTCCAGCGCCCGGCCTCTCCCGTTGCCCTGGAGCATTCGACAATCATATTCCACTCTCCCAGCCTCTCCTTATAGTCCTGGATCAGTCCACATACAGCTCCCAATGCCCCAGCTTCTTCCTATTGTCCTAGATCATTCAACAAACAGCTCCCACTGCCCCAGCCTTTCCCTAATGTCCTGGGTTATTCCACAAACATATCCCACTGCCCCCGCCTCCCCCTATTGTTCTGGATCAATCCGAAACAGATCCACTGTTACAGCCTTCCTTATTGTCCAGGATCATTCAACAAACAGATCCACAGCTCCAGCCTCTTCGTATTGTTCTGGGTCAATCAAGAAAAGATCTCACTTCCATAGCCTATCCGTATTGTCGAGTATCATTCCAGGAACAGATCCCACTGCCCCAGTATCATCTATGTCCTGGATCATTCCACAAACAAATCCCACTGTCCAGCCTTCCCCTATTGTCCTGGATCATTCCACAAACCGATTCCACTGCCCCAGCCTCTCCCCATTGTCCTGGGTCATCGACAATCAGCTCCCACTACCCCAGCCTCTCCCTATTGTCCTGGTCGTCCAGAAACAGATCCCACTATTCCAGCCTCTCCCTATTGTCCTGGATCATTCCACAAATAGATCGGGCATCCAAGGTTGTGATCTCAGGATTACTACCTGTGCAACGTGCAGGCCAGAGGAGAAGTTGAAAGGATATACAGGATTAAATAGGTGGCTGAAGGTATGGTTGTCAGGGGGAGAATTTTAGATTCCTGGCGAATTGGGACCGGTTCTGGTGGAGGTGGCACATGTACAAACCGGATGGGTTAAACCAGTGCAGGTCTGGAAACTGATGTCCGGGGAGGGGCCCGTGGGATATTTCCTAGACGGTTGGGGACGGTTTAAACTAATATGCCAGGGGGGTGGGAACCTATCAATAAGGCAGAGAACGGGGAGCAATGACAAATGCAAACGGTAGAAAAAGTAACACGAAAAGAGATAGGTGGAGAAACCAAGGGCAGAACTCAAACAGGGCGCTGGAGAAAAATATTGGGAGCAAAAAAAAGATTGTGAAAAAACAAACATAATGGCTCTGTACCTGAATGTGCGGAGCATTTGCAATAAAGTGGATGAACTAATCGTGCAGATCGATATAAATGCGCATGATATAATTGGGATAATGGAGACATGGCTGCAGGGTGAATATGGAAGGCAACTGAATGTCCCAGGGTTCTCAGCATTTAGGATGAACAGGCATTAAAAAGGTGGTGGCGTGGCACTGCTGGTTAAAGAAGAAATTAGCACAATAGTAGGAAAGGATCTAGCTCTGAAAACGTGCAATCTGTATGAGTTGAGAAATCCCAAGAGACAAAAATCATTAGTGTTTGTCATATATAGACCCCAAACTGCACTGGTGAGGTTGGGAATTGCATTAACCAAAAAATCCAAATGTATGTAATAAAGGAATATCGGCGATCATGGGTGATATTAATTTCCCATAATTGGGCATATAAAATTAGCCACAATGCTGGAGAGGAGGATTTCCTAGACTGTATACGGAATGGTTTTCTTTACCAATAAGCGGAGGAACCAACTAGAGAGCAGCCCATGTTAGACTGGATACTGTTTTCATGAGAAGGATATCATTGCCAATCTGGCTGTGCGTGACCACTTGGGTATGATAGACCATAACATGATAATTTTTTTTATCAATATGGAGAGTGAAGTAGTTAGTTCGGAGGCTCGTGTGCTGAATCTTAATAAAGAGAACTATTATGATATGAGGCGTGAGTTGGCCTTGATAGATTGCGGACAGTTACATAAACGGATGAAATGAAAAAAAAAGGAAAATTGCTTATTGTCACGAGTAGGCTTCACTGGTACTGTAATAAGTCCCTAGTCGCCACATTCCGGCGCCTGTCCGTGGACTGAACCGTGCTGCTGTCCTGCTTGGTCTGCTTTAAAAGCCAGCGATATAGCCCAGTGAGCTAATCCAGCCCCGTCGCCTGACAGTGGATAGACAATGGCAAACATTCAATGAACGCATGGAGGAACTACAGCAACTGTTCATTCCTGTCTGGCGCAAAAGCAATAGGGGGTAAGAGGGCCAATCCATGGCTTACAAAGGAAATTAGAAATAGTATCCGATAAAAGGAAGAAGCATACAGATTGGCCAAGAAAAATAATAGGTCTGAGGATTGGAAGCAGTTTAGAATTCAGCAAAAAAGGACGGAGGGATGATTAAGAAGGGGAAGGAAAATACGAAAGGAAGCTTGCAGGAAACATAAAGGGTTTCCACAGATATGTGAAGAGGAAAGAGATTGGTAAAGAGAAAAGTAGGCCCATTACAGACAGGAACAGGAGAATGCATAATAACGGGCCAAATAAATGGCTGAGCAATTGAATACATAAGTTGTTGTGTATTCACAAATGAGGCCTCAAATCAGATCCCAGAAATCTTGGAGAACGAAAGGTTTAGTGAGAGGGAAGAACTGAGGAAGATAAGCATTAGTGGATAAATAATGCTGGAAAAACTGAAGGAATTGAAGGCGGATAAATTCCCAGGTCCTGAGAATTTGCATCCCGGAGTGCCTTCGGAGGTGGCTATGGAAACAGTGGATGCATTGGTGGTCATCTTCGGGATTCTAAAGACTCTGGAACTGTCCCTGCAGATGGGACGGTAGCTCACGCCATTCTGATATCAAAAAAGGGAGGTAGAGAAAAACATGGAATTATAACCAGTAAGACTTACTTCGGTAGTGGGGAAAATGCGTGAATCCTTTATTCGAGGATTTAAAATGAAACGTTTAGAAAGCAATGGCCGGATCAGTGAGAGTCAGCATGGAGTTAGAAGGGAAAAACCATGCTTGACAAATCTGTTATAATTCTTTGAAGAGGAATTGTCGCTCACTCCTATACCACCTCAATACGTACACGCCTCCGCACTCTATACCTGCTCCTACTTCTACTAACAGCATTACGTCACTCCTCTAACACCTTTATACGTATACACTTCTTCTGTACCTGCCCCCCTCTGTACCTGCTCCTACCTCTACTAACAACAATCCATCACTCCTCTAACACCTTTATACGTATACACTTCTTCTGTACCTGCACCCTGCTTCCCCAAACAACTTTCACTCACTCCTCTACAGCCTATGTAGAGTACACACCTCGTCTGTACCTGCTCCCATCGCCTCCAAACATATTTCACTCACTCCTATACCACGTCTATCCGTGCACATCCCAGTCTGTACCTGCCCCCTGCTTCTCCAACAACTTTTAGTCTCTCCTATACCAACTCTATGCGTTCACTCCTCCCCCCGTCTATACCTGCACCCTGCCTCACCCATAAAAATGTCCCTCTCTCAGATACCACCTCCATAGGTACACCTACCCCTCTGTACCTGCTCCCTCACCGAACATTCACTCACACGTATACCACTTCTATACGTACACCTCCAAATCCTTAAATCATTCTGTGGCGTTTATTCCCAACTCCATAATTCCACTCTCGTCCAGACACTCCCCAGCACAATCTACCCAATCAGTCCTAACATGGTCCTGTACAAAAACCCTCACTGTCATGACCTTCTGTTGTCACACCCCTTCTCTCCTACATATCTTCACAATGCACCTCATCATCGTCAGTTTTGCTCCATACCTACCCACACTCTTTATCTTCATGTAGTCGATTAACACCTCCAAATAATGACCCATCCTGTCCACAATACTTGACCAAAGCTTTCCAATCCACTGCTTCTAACATCACTCCCCTGTCCACACCTATACTTGCACATTCTCCATACTGCAATGCCTTAATCCGTCCCCTTACGGCTACCAAACCGTTGCAACTCGGATATGCGCAATTTTATCCACGCCAAATCATTGCCTTCATTATCCACTTTTCAACCCCTGCTGCCAGTTCAATAACCACCTCCATACCTCCACTGTCATTCCTCCACTCATCATGCAACATCCATCTCATTTTCTTGCCTTCAGTATACCATTTTTCAAGGTCTTCAAAGAACCCGGAGCTTTGCCTACTCCTAATCACGTATCTCTATGGGAATTACTATTCGATATTGACCACCGCCTTTCCACTTCAACGTATCGCTGCCCTCCCCTTCACTTATGACAAAATAATCTACAGCTTTAACCGCGTGGGAGTTCAGCACCCTCCCCCATTTCCATCTCCAACACGTTTTCGACATGCAGCACAATGCAACTGATGATTCTCTTCTCTGCGGCAATATTTCAATTCCATTTCTACTACCCGTCCAGCATCTGGCATCTCTCACCATATTCTACATCAACCCCATAGGCTGCAGCATGCCAGTTTGAACTGCTCCTCTGAACTTCCTGCTTCGCTGTTTACTTCTGTTATTAGAATAATACCTTTACTTCAAATGTAATGAACATTCTTGCAGTTCCACAACACAAAATTGTTCGAAGTGTAAGCATGTTCTCACGACAATCAACACCATACATTTTTCATTTAAAATTCTAGAACATTTATTAAATTATTACAGGTACTGAATAATTAGTATGTGTTAAGTAAACTCGTAAATAAGTGATGAGGATTATGGAAAAAAGCGCCATGAACTGGGGTTAATTAGTAGTATGGTTCAGTGGAAATAAGCATCAATATCCAATTGGACAAATTTGGTTTCTCCATTTCTATCAGTATTGTGAAGTAATTTGACAAATGAACAGGTTACAATATTTTAGTGTGCTACGCGCATTGCATGTATTTTCTTCAGTCATTGGATTGCTGATGTTCGTCAATTTAATGCTGGTTCATTTTTACAACAAATAGACTGTTTTCAAAAATCAGTGAAAATTATTTGATCTTCTGCTGATTGGATTTATTAATTATGGGCGATAATTGTAATCAATTTGAAATGGGACAAGGATTATGGGAGTCCCGTCTTCAGTAATGTTTTCTGCCACATTTCACTAATTTCCCTATCAGTGTGAAGGGATATTTGAACGCACTGAGCAGCATGTTTCTGAACTTTCTCTGGGTTATTGTGTAAATAGCTGTGTTGGTGCAGGAGCTCAGAAGCTGCAGCATAATCCCAGCCTCTTGAAATTCAGGAAAGGGGGTAAGTATATATCTGCTCTTGAAGGCCGACGTAATTCTAACGCATATGAAATATATAACTGTTGTCATCCAGAGCAGGATAAAACTACTGGATATTGCAAAGAGTAACACAATGGATCGTCTCCGGTTGATCAGCTCAGGATCATTTTCATCCCTGTCACTGCTGTGCTGCCGGAGGCTGGTTCGGCCGCGACTGGCTATTACAATGCGTCTGACGGTGACAATATTAAAGAACAAAATCAGAAAGAAAGGAATCACTGGGGTTAGCAGCTGCTCAATCCAAGAATATGCTATCATAATCGGCTCAATGAAAAAATATGTGGATAGCATGCATCCCCACGGCCTCCAGTTGTAATAAGAGGAATACAGGAAGGGCCAGGGAATGTTCTTCAAGCAGAGCAGCGAACTCACCGTGGTGATAACAACAACAGCCGTTTTCTCGGTGCAGTACTTGGTTTTCAACTTCTGATAGCAAATGGCCACCAGGCGATCAAAGGTAAAAGAGACAGTCAGCCAAACAGAAATATCGATTGCAGCTGGAGACATGAAGAGAATGAATCTGCACACGGGAGTGTAGAGCAGGAAAGTGTAATCCCAATATATTGTAGCAACGCGATGTAAGATTACATTCCAGACAATAACCATGAGATCGGCTGCCGCCATGGCCACCAGATAGCGGGTGATGCATTTGGAGAGGCCACAGTCTTTGAAAGACAGGATTGCGATTGTAACGATGTTCACTGTGAGAAGTAGAATAGAAACCAGACATAATAATGTCACAAGCAGGCGCACATGAACACTGCGATGAGGTTACTGTGGAAGTCTCCACATGTTTCGGTACACAGAGAAAACATTCAGAAAGTCACATTCACATGTAACAGGCACATATTTCGGGACTTGTGGGAGGAAACCGGAGCCCCCGGAGGAAACCCATGCAGACACGGGGGGAACGTGCAGACTCCACACTGACAGTGACCCATGCCACAAATCGACCCTGGGACACTGGAGCTCTGAGGCAACAGTCTTGAAGATTGTGCTACCGCCAGGTTATAGTCCGGGAACGTGATTATGCCAAACGAACTGTAACATAGTGGTTAGCACTGTTGCTTCACAGCTACAGGGTCCCAGGTTCGATTCTCGGCTTGAGGCACTGCCTTTGCGGAGTCTGCACGTTCTACATGTATGTGCGTGGGTTTTCTCTGGGTGCTCCGGTTTCCTCCCACAGTCCGAAGATGTGCAGGTCAGGTGGATTGGAGATGATAAATTGCCCTTAGTGTCCAAAAGGTGTAAAGTGGGGTTAATGGGTTACATAGATGGGGTGGAGGTGCCGGGCTTAAGTGGGGTGCTCTTTCCAAGGGCCCAAGGGCCGGTGCAGACTCGATGTGCTGAACGGCCTCCTTAGTCACTGTAAAGTCTATGATTCTATGATATCATTCTATGATGCTATAACTGGTCAACACTCAATATAGAACATCTGCTGCCACAATGAGGGTCATTTGAAGTTCCATATACTGATATCCACACCCCCGGCGAGCTGCGATAATCTCCTGAATATCCAGTTCTTGGTGTTGGCAGACATTGTGGATTATCACCTCTCAGCTGTAATGCTGTAATGCTATGTTTGAGATTTCAGATGGCGTTCAATTAGCTGTTTCCATGGATGCATTAAAACTGGGTAGAAAGCCGAGTTGGCAAGCCGATAACGTCCACGGTTAATGGTTTGAGGGGACAGAAAATAAGGATGATGACCAGATCGCCAGAGAACAAACCAATGATAAAAATGAGCAGTCTGATCAACCGCTCTGAAATGGTGATCGGAAACGGAGCGGAAAGGTGCAGAAAGAAAACACTGCGCTACATTTAGAAAGGCAGAACATCATTAAACATGAAGCTGGTCGGTGGTACGGGAGTCCAAAGGGAGGAAAAGGGAGTTGCAGAATATCTGACAAATATATATAATCAGGAGAAAACATATCAAAATGTGAATAAACAAAAATATCAGTACTGTAATGCAGAGGGGTAAAGGACGCATTCAGAGATAATGTACCAGTTTTCACGATCAGATAGTTATTCTCATGGTCAAACTGAAGAACGTTAAAAAATCATCACCATGTTTAGCTCAAAATTGAAGGTCAACGCAATACATTTGCCCGGCTTTGAACATTAAACAGAAACAAGTTCAACATTTCAAGATCTAGAAGTAATTTACCAGGTGCACCGACTGTTGCGAGCACAGGATAGTACACAGCTGTTGTCTCTGAAGATTTTGACAAACGCATTTTCTGTGTCAAGGACTCGTGCTGGTGTTGGTGAAGATCTGACCCCTGGTGTTTGACACAGTAAAGTACCATGAACGGTTTATTTATATTAAACTGGATGCTTAGTGATCCGAGGTCTATACATCCCTAGTGATGTTCTTTACAGGTTGCTGAACAAACAATCCACTGACAGCAGCTGCGCTCTCGCTGTCAGTCTCATTGGGGATTACATCACAATCTATGGATCAGGCTCGAAACTCAAAGATGACGACTACATTTAAATATGCAATGTTGCTTGTTTCAAAACCATGGAGATCAACATCGTTTTTGCATTTGGATACTGGGCACTAATTGCCTATGCCCTCGCATCATCCCCTCACTCACAATGTCGCAGTCACAGTCCTTATTCTTATTAAATAATTTTCGTCTTTGTTCCTTTCAGTTTCCCTAGATTATTTTTCTCTGGTCCTTCCGCATTCATGTTTCCAAATTTATTTTCTCTCTTATTCTGTTTCCCTTTTATAGAAAATCTATTTCACTTTGCCCCATCTTCAATTTACCTCCACTCTTTGAGAAACTGCTATATGTTTGTGTGTCTAATTCTCACATCTGTTGTATGCTCTCCCCTGCTCACGCTACAATAACTTGGCAGACAAGTGGTGAGGAAGGAACAGAGTTACAGAGGGACATAGACAGTTTGGGTGAATGAACAAACTTGGCAAATGGAATATCATGTTGGGAAATGTGATGTTATACATTGATGGGAAGAATAAAGGATCTCAATATTATTCAAATGCAGAAGGACAGCAGAAATATGCCGTGCAGAGGAGTTTCATGAGAGGTGGGGTCCTCGTGAATCAGACATTAAAAGCCAGCATGGACGTTGAGAAGGCCAGAGGTGCGTAAAATGGAACGTTGTTCTATGTTTTAGCGGCAGGTGAGCACACAAACAGGGAGGTCTTGTTGCACATGGACAAGGCACTGATTGGATACAACAGAATTAGTGGTTCCAGCTGATGGCACTGGATTCAATGACGTGTCAGGCAGAGCAAGGCCATAAAGAGACTTTAAAACACTTGTTGGAGTGTGACATTGTTGTTTCTGTTTTTCTTTGCGCCTGGGGAGTATCAATATAGGTCAGTGAAAATATTGACCACCGAAATCGTTGTTTCAATTGATATCGGTGGGCAGATATTTTGGCTCAGTCAAAATTCATCAGAGTGGGAGGACGAAACAAGGTCAAGGGTGCATTGATTTGGCAGGAGGTACAACATGCTTTAGATGGGAACTTCGGAAATAGATCGACAGATTTAGTTACTCGATTGGTTATGAGTGTAATTAAACGATTTCCTTCCAGAATAATAAATATGAATTTTCAGCTCAGGGGAAGATGTAGACGTTTCAGATATTCCAAACAATTCTATGTAACCTCATAACATTTCACCGCCTTTTTATCTCTGTGATACATTTAATCATTGTCCTAAGTCTGTTTCCATTCATACCGAACGTTCAAAGGAATTAGTTTCTACAAAATAGCTAACATCTCCCTGACCCCCGCGCACCAAATCTATATCATAAGACCATAAGTCGACAGGGTTTAGGAACATAATTAGGCCATTCGCCCATCGAGTCGGCTCCGCCATTCGGTAATGGTTGTTATGTTTCTTACCTGCCTTGACCTCCTTCTTAATCAAAAACCTATCTATCGCTGTCTTAGAGGCAGTGTTGGCCTCCACAGCCTTCTGCAGTAAAGAGTTCCACAGATTCAGTACCCTTTGGTTGAAGAAATTCCTCCTCATTGCAGTTTTTTGTATTGTCCATTTCGTCTGATACTGTGTCCTCGTGTTCTAGTTTTTCTTACCAGTGGAACAGTCCTCTCAACGACCAATCTATCCAGGCCTCTCAGTATTCTGTAAGTTTCAATAAGATCCACCCTCATCCTTCAAAACTCCAACGAGTACAGACCCAGAGTCCCCAACTGCTCCTTACGGCTGGCTCTCCATTCCAGCCATCATTCTTCTGAACCCCCTCTGGACACTTGCCAAGACGAACACATCCTGCCTGAGATACTGGGCCCCAAACAGCTGACAATGCTCCTAATGGGGTCTGACAATAACATTATACAGGCACAGAAGTACATCACTGCTCTTGTATTCTATCCTCTCAACATAAATGCTAACATTGCATTTGCCTTCCAAAGTACTGACTGAACTTGCACGTTAATTTTAAGGTAATCTTCGGCTAGGACGCGTGCTTCTCATTTTCTCAGCATTTCTACATTTAGAAAATACTCTGTGCATCCATTCATTCTATCAAAGTGCATGACCTCATACTGTAGCCCATTGCATTCAATCTGCTACTTCTTTGCCCACCCGCTGGACTTACCAAGACTTTATGTCGTCCCCTGATTCCTCAACACTACCTGTGCCTCCGCATAGCTTTGTATGATAATCAATTTCATTTTACATTTGCAAATTCTTGTCGAACTGAGAGATGAATAAGAAGAGTTGAGGGTAGAATAAAGCGCATTAGAGAGGCGGAGAGAATAAATAAAGTATATTGAGAGGAAAGGAAAGTACACGAGACGAATAGATTGATATGTGAGGAGTTTGAAATAGTGCAACATGTCAGGAAGCTCACAGAGTGGATTGTTGACAATTGAAGAGTGGCTGGGAGGGAATGTAAAGAGTGGAAACCGAGAGTTTGTAAATGGAATGGAGAATGAAGGCGGAAACGTAGATGAAAGATAAGGAGGACATAACAGAATTGTGAATAAGTGAAAGTAGTGAAGGGTAATTTAAAGTGTGGAGAGGGAAGTCAGTGTAGAAAGTGAAGAGTATTATTTTGGCAGTTAAAGGGGTAAGATAGAGGAGCAGAATTATGCCACGGACATTCGAGTCTGCTCCGCCATTTAATCATGGCTGGAATTTTCTCATCCCCATCCTGCAGCCTTCTACCCATAACCCCTGATCCCCTTATTGAGCAAAGATCTATGTATATATGTCTTAAAGACACAGTGAATTGGCACAGTGAAAGAGTTCCACAGATTCACCACCCTCGGGCTGAAGAAATTCCTCCTCATCTCTGTTTTAAACGGTTGTCCCATTATTCTGAGATGGTGTTACCCGGTTCTAGTTTTTCCTACAAGTGGAAACATCTTCTCCACGTCCACTCTCTACTAGCGTGATCTTCTGAAGCCCTCTTGCTTCGTCAATACTGCCTGCCCCTCTGATGTTCATTGTATCATCTGCAAACTTAGCAACAGTGCCTTCAGTACCTTCTTCCAGATCATTAATGTACATTGAATAAAAATTGGCAGCACTAGTTATAATGAGGGGGAATCATCAGATTAGGAAAGAACTAGCATGCATTAAATTCAAGGACAGTTTATCTGTTTTGAAAACACTGGAAACGACGTTTAATCTGGGGAATGCACGAGAAACAAGGTCATTGCGCTGTGAGAAGTCCAACGAGCGTTTCTACCGCCGTCTCTCTGAGTCCAGGATGGCATTTAGCCTGACTGGTGCCAGTGTCATGAATGTCGGCAAACCCTTGAAGGACATTCTGAATGGGGAGTGATAACAGACAGAGGTCGTGGGTTCCATTGGTACCAACGACATTGGTACAATTGGACGAGGTCCTGCATTAAGAATTTACGGTTTTCGGAGCAGATTGAAAAGATGGCGTCAGAGGTTAATATATCCGGATCTTTGACAGCGAGGGTTGGATGAAGGGGGTATAGCAGATGAATGGCTGCTACTGAGATGGTGCAGGCGACAAGGCCACTGATTCAGTTCCTGGGAAAGGCGCAACATTTAACTCTCGGATTAGTTGCACCTGAATCGGACTGTAATCTACTACTTTGCGGTGGGTTTGCTGATACTGTTCGAAGGTGTGACAACTGGATTGGCTGGGGGAATGGGTCACAGTGTACGGGTTCAGTAGGGAGTCACACACAGATAAATTCAGAAATAAAAACATGTCAGTCTGGATGGGAGAGCACAGATACACTTGCCAGGGCACAGGGGATTCCAAAAATGGACAGATTAGTTTGATAGGCTACGATCAATGCACAGGGTAATCAATTACACTTACAGGTAATTACACTGGAAGAAGGAGGATGATGTGCGACCTGACAGAGGTCTATAAAATTATAAGGGGCATCGACAGAGTTGATAATCAGATACTTTTTCCCAGAGTAATGGGGTCAATTACTAGGGAGCATAGCATTAAGGTGCGAGGGGCTAGGTTTAGAGGAGATATACAAGGCAAGTTGTTTTACACAGAGGGTACTCGGTGCCTGGAGTTCGCAGCCAGAAGAGGGGATGGAATCAGGGGCGATGGTGACGTTTAAAGGGCATCTTGACAAATACATGAATAAGATTGGAACAGAGGGATACGGACCCAGGAAGTGTAAACGATTATTTTTGGACGGGCAACATGGTCGCAACAGGTTAGGAGTGCCGAAGGGCCTGATGCTGTGTGGTACTTTTCTTTGTTCTTTGTTCTTTTAACAGGGTCTATTTAAACAGTGTTCCATACTAAACAGCCTGTTTATACAGTGTCCTACAGTAATCAGTCTAGTTGCACTCTTCCCCACAGTGAACTGTCTATTTTAACAGTCTACTGCAGTAAACATAGCCGACTTAAACAGCATCCCACGAATCAGTCTCAATCCTGTCTACTTACACAGTATCACAGGGGGGGGGGGGGAATTAGTCAGGGTAGGTGCTTTTCACAGGGAGGGGGAATTAGTCAGGGTAGGTGCTGTTCACATGGAAGGTGAATTCGCCACGGTTGGGGCTGTTCACAGGGAGGGAAACTAGTCAGAGTAGGTGCTGCTCAGAGGGAGAGGACAATAATCAGTGCACGTGCTGTTCATATGGAAGGATAATTAGTTATTGACTATTCCAAATCAAAACGAACAAAACGAACGAACCGTGGCAAGCACGGTAGCATGGTGGTTAGCATAAATGCTTCACAGCTCCAGGGTCCCAGGTTCGATTCCCGGCTGGGTCACTGTCTGTGTGGAGTCTGCACGTCCTCCCCGTGTGTGCGTGGGTTTCCTCCGGGTGCTCCGGTTTCCTCCCAAAGTCCAAAGATGTGCGGGGTAGGTGGATTGGCCATGCCAAATTGCAGTAGTGTCCTAAAAAGTAAGGTTAAGGAGGGGGGGTTGGGTTACGGGTATAGGGTGGATACGTGGGTTTGAGTAGGGTGATCATTGCTCGGCACAACATCGAGGGCCGGAGTGCCTGTACTGTTCTATGTCTATGTTCTATTTAACAAAGCTAGCACCCACAACCATCTGTGTAAAAAACTTGCATCGTCAATCTCTAAACCTTGCCACTCGCACCTTAAACCAATGCCTCGTAGTATTTGACCACTCTACCTGGGAAAACGCCTCTTTCTATCCACTCTGAATCTGCCCCTCATAATTTTGTAGACCTCTAACAGGTCGCCACTCAACCTCCTTCGTTCCAGTGAGATTACTAGCAGGTGTAAATAATTACCCTGTGAGAACAAACCGAGTATATTCAACCGTTCTTCATAGCTAATGCACTCCATACCAGGCAACATTCTGGTAAATCTCTTCTGAACCCTCTCTGAAGCCTCCATATCCTTCTGTTAGTGTGGGGACCAGAATTGAGCACGATACTCCAAGTGTGGCCTAACTAAGCTTCTATACAGTTGGAATATGACGTGCCGATTCTTATACTCAATGCCCCGGCCAATGAAGGCAAGCATGCAGTATACGTTCTTGACTACTTTCTCCAACTGTGGTGCCCCTTTCAGTGACCATTGGACCTGTACAACAATATTTCTCTGACTGTCAATACTCTTGAGAGTTCTACCATTCACTGTATATTCCATACCTGCATTAGCCCTTCCAAAATGCATGACCTCACATTTGTCCGGATTGATCTTCATCTGCCATCTCTCCGCCCAAGTCTTCAAACTATCTAAATCCTGCTGAATTCTATCCGCAATTCTACGAACCTTTGTGGCGTCTGCAAACTTACTAATCAGACCAGATTTTCCTCCAAAATCATTTTTGTGAAGTACAATCAGCAAAGGAGCCAGCACTGATCCCTGCGGAATACCACGTCACAGCACTCCAATCAGAAAAGCACGCTTCCATTGCTACACTCTGCCTTCTCTGACCTAGCCAGTTGTGTATCCATCTTGTCACCTCACCCGTGATCCCGTGACCTCTCCTTTTGTACAATCTGCCATGAGGGACCTTGTCAAAGGCCTACTGAAGTCCATATAGACATCATCCACTCCCCTACCTGAATCAATCATCTTTGTGACCTCCTCGAAAAACACTATCAAGTTAGTGAGGCATGACCTAGCCTCACAAAACCGTGCTGCATCTCACAAATACGTCCATTGGCTTCCAAATGGGAGTAGATTCTGTCTCGAAGAATTCTCTCCAGTAATTTCCCTACCACTGACGTAAGGCTCACCAGCCTGTAGTTCCCTGGATTATCCTTGCTACCCTTCTTAAACAAAGGAACTACATTGGCTATTCTCCAGTACTCCGGGACATCACCTGAAGACAGTGAGGATCCAAACATTTATTCAATTTACTCACTTGCCTCCTTCAGTATTCTGGAGCAGATTCCATTAGGCCCTGGGCACTTATCTACCTTACTAATATTCAAAATGCACAGAACCTCGTCTTTTTGGATCTCAATGTGACCCAGACTACCGACACACCCTTCTTCAGAATCAACGTCCACCAATTCCTTCTCTTTGGTGAATACTGATGCAAAGTATTAATTTAGTACGTCGTCCATTTTCTCTGACTCCACACATAGATTCCCTTGCCTATCAATCAGTGGGCCAACCCGTTCCCTGGCTACCCTCGTGCTTTTATATGTACGTGTACAAAGCTTGGGGATTTTCCTGAACCCTATTTGCCAATTACTTTTCGTGACCCCAGTTTAGCCCTCCTGGCTCCTTGCTTAAGTTCCTGCCTTCTTTCCTTGTATTCCACATGGGTTTCGTCTGTTCCCAGCCTTCTAGCCCAGACAACTGCCTGCTTCTTCTTTTTGACGAGGCCTACAATACCTCTCCTTATCCAAGATTCACTAAATTTGCCTTATTTATCCGTCTTCCACAAGGGAACATATCGGTCCTGAATTCCTTTCAACTTACATTTGAAAGCCTCCCACATGTCAAATGTTGATTTACCCTCAAACATCCGTCTCCAGTCTGGGTTCTTCAGTTTCCGGCTAATATTGTTATAATTAGCCTTCCCCGAATTTAGCACGTTCACCCTATAACACCCGTATCCTTCTCCACGAGCACGTCAAAACATACTTAATTGTGGTCACTGTTCCAGAAATGCTCCCCTACTGAAACTTCAATCACCTGTCCGGGCTCATTCCCCAATACCAGGTCCAGTACAGCCCCTACCCTCGTTGGACTATCGATATATTGTTTTAAGAAGCCATCCTGGTTTCTCCTTACAAACTCTGCCCCGTCCAAGCTCCTAGCACTAAGTGAGTCCCAATCCATATTCGGGAAGTTGAAGTCTCCCATCAGAACAATTGTGTACCTTACACTCCGTTCCAAAATCTATCTGCCTATTTGCTCTACCTCCCGCTGGCTGTTGGGAGGCCAGTAGTAAGCCCCCAACATTGTGGCTGCACCCTTCTTTTTCCTGATATCTACCCATATAGACTCGCTGCCCTCTGAGGTGTCCTCCCGAACCAGTAGCGCAACTCCGACACCCCTTTTACATCCCCCCCCCCTATCCGGCCTGAAACATCTAAATACTGGCACGTTTGGCTGCCAATCCTGTCCTTCCCTCAACCTGGTCCCTGTAATGGATACAACATCATAGTCCCAGGTACTAATCCAAGTTCTAAATTATTCTGCCTTACCCATTATACGTCTTGCATTGGAACATATGCACTTCAGTCCACCATTCACTCTGTTTGCAGCAACATCTCCCTGTCTGCTCTTCCCCAAAGCCATACTGGCTCTATTCCCCAGTTTTCCTTCAATGTTTTCACCTTCTGACCTATTGCTCCTATACCCCCCCCCCCCCCCCCCCCCACCCGCCATACGAGTTTAAAACCTCACGTTTTTGCTATAGGGTACTGTTTAAATAGACTGTTAACTGTAGGACATTGTTTATGTAGTCTCTGTTTACTGTTGCACACTGTTCAATAAATTGTTTACTGTAGGGCACTGTTTAAATAGACTGTTTACTGTCGGGTGATGCTTAAATAGACTGTTTACTGTAGGGCACTGTTTAAATAGGATGTTTACTTTAGGGCAATGTTCTCTAAGATGTTTAAAATTCAGCCATGCAGGGCAGCACGGTTGCACAATGGGTTAGCACTGCTGCCTCTCCCCTCTCCGCGTTTGATCCCATGTTTGATCCCGGCTCTGGGTCACTCTCCGTGTGGACTTTCTACCCGAGTTTGCGTTGGTTTCACCCTCACAACCCAAAGATGTGCAGTGTAGGTGTTACGGTCATGCGAAATTTATTGAAAAATTGTTTTTAGAAAAAATTCTGCCATACTCGACCTCTAAGATTTTTTAAAATTTAGTAATTCTCGACCTCAAAGATGTTTCAAATATACCCATGCGAGGCCTTGAAAATGGTTGAAATGTAGCCATGTTCGGCCTTGATGATGTTTAGAATTTTGTCATTCTCTGCCTCGAAGATGTTTAAAATTTAGCCAACTCGGCGTCTAAGACGTTTAAAATGTAGCCATGCTCGGCCAATAGGATGTTTGAATATTGCCATTCTCTGCCTCAAAGATGTTTACATTTTAGCCATGCTCAGCCGGGAATATGTATAAAATTTTCCAATTTCGGCCTCTAATACATTTAAAATTCAGCTATGCTCGTTCTTGAAGATAGTTACACTATAGCCATGCTCGGCCAAAACAACGTATGAATTTAGCCATGCTCGTCCTCGAAGATGTTTAAAATTTAGCTATCAGCAGTTTCGAAGATATTTAAAATTTAGCTATGAGCAGTCTCTAATGTTGCTCGTTCTGGGTGAGTGTGCTTTACACTCAATTTGGCTCTGTTTTATTGCTTAGCTCCAGAGTCGGCAGGTATCGTTAAGATACCGCCACAAGATTCAAGTTCAAGTTCAGATCAATAACTCAATACACCAGTTAGTAAGTTCAAACAAGGCACGTTTATTATAATAAAGTTATCTACTACTTATGCATATAAAAGTACAAGACTAGGCTATTCCTACCACTAACAGGCCAATACTTATCTGGAATAAGGGAACTGCCGGATCAGGGAACAATGGCCTCTTGCTTTGTCCTGGATCCGCAGGCTTCCAGTCGGTGTGGACTAAAGGGGTCAGGAGTGTCTACTCTCGTAGCGTGCGTTGTGTGACACTTATTTTATGGCGACTGCTGACCAGGCCTCGCCTTCTCAAGGTTATTCTACTGCAAAGTTGTTCTGCTGGGAGGGCAGGCTGGTCAAGAAGAGAGAATCAGTCCTGGGACCTGAATTTATAAGTCCCAGGGGCTTTGCATCCTTCTGGGCGGACCCACTATAAACCTGCAATCGATTGGGTCTCTTCCCAATCGATTGATTTGAATTTCCCCAATAACGCGCCGTTCCTCAACTCTGCAGAACATTTTTAACCACAATCTCTACATGGCGCTATGTCAAAGGGGACATGCATTATCAAAATCAACAACGGGAACCTCTAACCATCCTTAAATAAAGTACACTCACTTACATTGAATCATTCTAAACTTCCTATCAATACAAAATTGCAGCCGCATTCATGGCACATTTCTCTGACTCGGCAGTCGAACTCAGAGGTACAAAACATTTAAAGTTCCTTTATATACGTGGCATGGCAACAACAAAAAGAAAATCCTTTAATCACATTAAAAGGGGCTCGGGGGACTGATGGAAACCGAAGATAGGGGATCTCATTCTATATATTAAAGGGCAGCACGGTAGCATTGTGGATGGCACAATCGCTTCACAGCTCCAGGGTCCCAGGTTCGATTCCGGCTTGGGTCACTGTCTGTGCGGAGTCTGCACATCCTCCCCGTGTGTGCGTGGGTTTCTTCCGGGTGCTCCGGTTTCCTCCCACAGTCCAAAGATATGCAGGTTAGGTGGATTGGCCATGATAAATTGCCCTTAGTGTCCAAAATGGCCCTTAATGTTGGGTGGGGTTACTGGGTTATGGGGATAGGGTGGATGTGTTGACCTTGGGTAGGGTTCATTCCAAGAGCCGGTGCAGACTCGATGGGCTGAATGGCCTCCTTCTGCACTGTAAATTCTATGTAAAAAAATACCGTCGAGGTACGAGAGTGGTATGCTCTCCTTCGCCATTTCCTCATCCTAAGGGTCTGAACTAGGATGCAGTCAATCGCTAGTGCCAAATGCGATTCTATCACATAAGACAAGGATTACCAAGTCATGAATCTGGTACATCAGGTTGGGGTAGTGTTGCCGTCAACTGGGATTGGAGTGGTCTGTGTCTGGGAAACATTAACGACCGGGGTGGGGGTAAGGGGGTTAAGTGATGAAGAAAAATACAATCGCAGCCGTCATCTTCCTTCTCTCTTCTCTTCCTTCTGTTTCCTTTCTTGTTGATCTTGCTCTGATCATGCTTGGTCCCTCCTTCGAACGTCGAAAAGCTAGGGGATCAAGCATAGTATCTGTTAGTGTTCTGCTTAATACTTCGAATGATCGTATATCTGTCCTCTTGTGCCAATTATCCCTTAATGATTGGTCAAGTCACTTCTTGTGACTCCCGTCATTTTTTTTCAAAACAAAATTTTGGACCAGGCATGTACTCAAAAACTGTTCCACTGCGAGCCGTCTCGCAGGCTTTGCAATTTACCATCCCACTGTTTCGGGATGTAAATAGCATTTGGAAAGGTAACCAAAGGGCTACCTAAACAAAGGAAACAAAAACAAACGTTTTCGAATTAAGACTTTCGAATGAGTTGCGTATGGGCCGCGATGGGTAAGATTTGAGTGTAATCCACAGGTAGGGCGTGCAGTGCTGTACCCGAGCTTAGTTGACCAGTTGGGTGGTTTTTAGACAGGGCGGGTCCTCAATGCCGTTTCTCCACTGCCTGAGTGACCTTAAACGAACGGGCAAGAATGTAGTCATCATGGGGGTTGCTTCTTCTGTCCTCCAAACAGAAGAGCAGTTATGAAACTAGTGGATTCATGGGAGAAGCCTTTAGCTGGGCTTCTGCCATTTCAGCTGATCGGGAACAAAACATCTTCACTACAGAAGAGCTGTGACGAAATGTGAGATGGTCACAAACTTTTCAGCTGAAAGTCTTGTGGCCAATCCTCCTAGTCTGAACTGATCCAAAAAGAAACATAAAACAAACAAACATGAAACAAACATACTGCAGGTTCCATCAGAAAAGGACACCGTTTACCTCTCAAGCTGTTCCTCTTTTTAGATCATCTGGACACCTCAATTCTCTTCATTCTCTGCGAACAGGGTCGCAAAGGGGTTGTGAGTCAGACTTAAAGTCATCCTCTTCTCCCGGATCCCATACACTTGTATGGATCAGGCATGCTATGAGTGGGTCTCCGCGTCAGTCTGTGGCCCTTGGTTTGGCGTCATCAGCCACGACCACAGCAGATAAGCCCTGTCATCCAGGAGCCCAACCCTCAGTAGGGAATACCTCTCGCATAGGCAAGGAAAAAGCGAGTGCACCGGGATTGGGGATTCATGCATGCTTCCTGCATTTTGGCTGCAGGCGTGCATGATGCGCATCTCATGGTCACACACCATGTGCACTTTCATTGAGTTGAATCCCCTTTAGTTTGTGAAGACAGGTTTGTAATGGGCCGCCGGTACCCCATGGGGTACGTGAATCGTGTTGGTCACCCACTGGACCTGCGACATATCTAAGAGGTCAGTGAACCGCGCTGCCCGGGAATCCTGCTGGGCTCGGTGCTGATTGACGATGTGCCGTTCGGGCATTGAGAGCCTCCGTGACAGTGCGGATGGACCTGTGTACCGAGACCTGTGAGATCCCTGACAGGTCCGCACTCGGTGCCTGGAATGACCACGTGGCATAAACGTTCAGGACGACCGTCACCTTGAAGGCCAAGGGGAGCGCGTGCCCTCTCACATAAACCCGCCGTGCCAGGTGCCCCATTATCTCGGAGACATGCCCAATATCCCCCAGCACAGCGAGACTCGAACGGCATGCCCGGTCCGGCAGGTTGTCGAATCACAGGCGCTACGGAACACACAAGGCCTCATGTGGTGCCTCCTTCCCACCTCCTCCTCGACCTTTTGGGCGGCCGGCTCTCCATCCTCACCGTCTGCCTCTTATTACTCTGCGGCTAGCTCCTGTTCCGCTTGGGCCATCTCCAGCAGCTCCAGCCTTTAGAGACTCAGTGCATCCCCCTGGAATTCGGCGGCCAGGATAAAGGCCACCATGCCACTTGGAATCCCAAATCCATTGTCTGCAGGGGGTGAAAGACAGCGATATTAACATGGCGCGTACTTCCGGCCCAACCAGGTCCACTGGGCTCCACAATGGCCCCGGTCTGCATTGCAGCTCCTTTCCCCACATGTCACCCCATCACCAATTCCCACGTCAACCACCCGCAGTACCCCCTGGCACATTGGCCTTCGCATCCCTGGCTCATTCCATGACCGCACACGGTGGGGATCTCCCTGCTACCCGGCGTCCTGTTGGCTGGCACTACATATGCTATGTGTGACATTCCGCTGTATCCATCCGGCGCCCTCCTCAAGGGGCTACTGTGCCCCTTGGGTCGGTCGTGTGCTCCCCCATCGGTGGGCTGCTGCCGGTTTTCGGGGAGGACGTTGGCAGGGTGTGCGCTGGCGTGGTGGTGTGGGTGACGTGCTGGTTTGGTGGGCTGCAGGGAAGAGGGTGCGGCGCTGGGGTGACGGGTGTAGGGTGCGGAACTGGGATCTAAGGGGGTGGAGGGTGTGGTGCTGCCGTGCGGGGTCTGGATCGTGCAGCTCTGCGGAATGGCTTTGGAGGGTGCGATATTTTGTTTGGGGTGGATTCTGCGATTCTAGGGTGTGCGGGAGGGCGGTGATTCAGGGCTGCAGGGTTTTTTGGCGTGATATTGGTATGCATATTTGGTGGGTGTAGTGCTGGTCTTTGGAGGCAATGGGTGCGCTACTGGGATGTGGGGGTGGAGGGTGCGATACTGGAGTGTGGGGACGGAGGGTACGATACTGGGGTGTGGGGGTCAAGGATAATAGACTGGCTTGTGGGTGAAGGTTGCGTGACTGTGGAGTGAGGGTGGCGGTTGCAATACCGCAGTGCTGATTGTGGGCTTGTTCGGTGTGGTGTGGGTTTGGAGTTTGCGTGACTGGAGAGCGGGTGTAGTGTGGTGGGAAGCAAAATGGCCTGAATCAATCTGCACTGCCAGTGACACCCCTAGCCAGCCGTGCGGGTGCCCCTACCAGCCTACGTTGCCAGTGCCCCTACCCCTGCCAGTGTTCCCATCACCGAGCCCCGCAAGTGCCCGCCAAATACTGCCCAGCCAGTGCCTCTCCCCAGCGAGCCCTTCCATCGCCCCCTCTGCCAGCCCTGCGTGTCCTACGCATGTAGCCTTGCTAGAGGCCCCAACCAGACTTGCCAGTGCAACCCAGCCAGACCTGCCAGTGCCTCAGCAATCAGCCCTGCCAGTGTCCCCATCATTGCCAGTGACAAGCTCCAGTCATGCCAGTGCCGCCCCACAACCATCCCTTCCATTGTCTCCCTAGACAGCTAGACATGCCAGTGCACCTGCTCCCCAGCCAGACCTGCCAGTGCCCCCCCCCCCCCCCAGCCAGTGCTTCCCGTGCCTCTGCAGCTCCCAATTGTTGCGTCAGTCTGAAAGCGGTGTCTGCGATTGGCAGATCAGTCAGTCAGTAAGTGCTCCGAGTTCACTCATTGGCTCACAGGTTGAGTCGTCGTTGCGGCCTTCTGGTTGGTGACACGGTGTTGTCAGTAATTACACAGCCCTCTGATTGACTGAGGCGACATTTAGCCTGAAGATGGAGCCCCAGTATGGCTGAAAGGCCGTCCATCACCGGCTGGAGCTCCTGATTGGCTTTGTCAGTTTTATGCATTGATTGATTTAATAATTGATGAAACATGATATTTCACTGCGATCTTGATCTGCTCCCTGAACCGGGACTGGGTCACCACATCAATAAATGTGTTTGTGAAGCAATATAAATCCCGCAGCATAAATCCGACTAGATTTAAATTATATTGAGGAAGGGTGAGCGAATAAAAATATGCCAAATCCAAATAGAAAAATTTATGAACCGATATCGTCCAGAGGAGAATCAAAGTTACAGAGATGATGACGAGTAAATTCATTGACTTCCTTCTGCTCTTCATCTCTGGGTCAGTCGATTGGCTGCCTGACTGTGAGCCCTCAGTGCCTTCCGGACTCGACTGCTGAGTAAAATGTGCCTGACTGTCAGAGCGTTGATCAACAGGATTAAGAAGAATGGAATCAATGGGGTTAAAACCTGATCGAACGACTTCCGGCGGCGGTTATGAAGGAGTAAGTCGCTCATTTGGTCGCTCCCGCATGGGTCGGTCTTTTGGACCTTTCCGCCGATTTGTTATAGGACTTGATTTGAAAATGTGACGACAGAGGCAATTGTGCACTGAATTCCCACATCGGTGCATGGAGAGGAGGACTAGAAGTGCTCGTGAAGGCAGAAACAGAATGACAGAGAAGGCTTGGGCTGAAGCTGCAGTGGGAGAAAGCATGGCAGAGGACCGCATCTCTGGTTTGTCGACCCAGCCGTCAACAGAGCAGTTGATGCAAGTTGTCCAGGAGCGATTCGCCAGGCAGAAGCAGGGCTGCTTAGACCAGATTAAAGAGGCAATTTCGCGGCTGGAACTTAGATTGGATGCCCAAGATAGGGCGATCCAGAAAGTAGAGAAGGCGCTGGCTGACCAGGAGGAACATCAAACAGCGCAGGAGTTGGAGGTGGGGATGTTAAGAAACCAGCAGGAAAGGCTCCTGGAGAAGGTGGAGCGGCTAGACAATCGGTTCCGCCGGCAAAGCCTAAGGATCATTGGGCTCCCGGAGGGAAACGAAGGAGCGGACATGGGGGCATATATAGCGGCCATTTTCGAGAAGCTGATGCATTCTCCCGACCTTTGGAGGTGGACAGGGCTCACAGAGCGCTTGCGAGGAATTCGCGCACGAATGGGAGACACTCTGAGGGCAGAGGTGGTGAGATCCCACAGATATCTGGCTGAGGAGCGTGTTATACAGTGGGTCAAGCAGACACGGAGCTCCAAGTGGGCCAGCAGTATTCTACGGATCTATCAAGACCTGAGTGCAGAGGTGGCCAGGAGAAGAGCGGGATTCAATCAGATCAGGTCGACAATTTTCAAGCAAAAGGTGAAGTTCTGGCTGTTGTACCCGTCCCGCCTCTAGGTCACATAAGTGGAACAACATTTCTATTTCTAGTCGCCAGAGGAAGCGCTGGACTTCCGCGAAAAGGAATGGGCTGGTATCGGACTAAGAACTTAGAACGTGGAATTTGGCTGTAGCGTTTATGTTTTGCAAAGAAAACGTTTCTTGTTTCTTGTGGGGTTTTTTTCTGGACACGATTTGTAATGCCTGCTGTAAGGATCTGGGACCAGTTGCAGAGCTGAGTGAGGTCAAAGTTTGTATTTGCACTGTTGGGGAATGGAGGTGTGTTTGTTCAGATGCTGGGTCTTTTCCTTCACCTATTCCTTTATTTGAGTCCAACTAGGGTTTTTTTCATCTCTGTCAGACAGTTGTGTTGGGATTGTTTGTTATTTGAATATGTATGTATGAGAGGGGGGAGGGGGTGGGAGAGGGACAATAGGTGGGAGATTGTCTGGCGCCAGGGGCGAGGGCCACCAATCTAGATGGACAGGCTAGCGTAGTGGGGGGTGAACAGACGGCCGGCTTATCAAAGGGGTTGATTTATTTAGTGTTGTCACTGGGGGAGGGGGAGG
This sequence comes from Scyliorhinus canicula, assembly GCF_902713615.1. NCBI lineage: Eukaryota > Metazoa > Chordata > Chondrichthyes > Carcharhiniformes > Scyliorhinidae > Scyliorhinus > Scyliorhinus canicula. Next base: position 320,004 of record NW_024055508.1, read on the forward strand.
GGAAACATTGTTCTGCTGACGAGGTAGGGACTTTTGCTGAGGGACAGAGAGGAGGCCGGGGGCGGAGGCTGTCTGGGGGAAGGCTACCGGAGGTGCGGGTCGCGGGATGGTGACTGGCCAAAGAGAGGGGATGGCTCAGCGGCGAAGGGCGGGGGGGGGTGGGGGGGGGGGGTGAGCTCTCCAACTAGACTGAGCACCTGTAATGTAAGAGGGCTCAATGGGCCGTTCAAGAGGACACGCGTGTTCGCGCATCTGAGAGGACTGACGGTGGACATGGTATTTCTGCAGACGCACCTTACAGTACCTGATCAGACTAGGTTAAGGAAAGGTTGGGTCAGTTTTCCACTCGTGACTAGATTCAAAGACCAGAGCGGTGGCGATCCTGATCAACAACCGCTTGGGGTGTTTGAGGGGGGTAGAATACTTTCAGATGGAGGAGGCCGGTGCATTATGGTCAGTGGGAAATTGGAGGAGGTGTTGGTAGTATTAGTAAATGTATATGCGCTAAACTGGGGCGATGTGGTGTTTATAAAGAGGATGCTGGGTAAGATACCGGACCTGGATTCGGATAAGCTGGTCATGGGAAGGGACTTCAATACAGTTATTGACCCTGGTTTAGACCGGTCAAGCTCAAAAACGGACAGGGTGCCAGCAATGGCTAAGGACGGAAAAGGGTTCATGTAGCAGATGGAGGTGGGGGGAGGGGGGCGGGAAGGGTGGACCCATGGAGATTTGGGCAGCCAGGTGTAAAGGAGTTCTCCTTCTACTCACACGTGCAGAAACTTTTGCTCCCGGTTCGATTTCTGCACTCTGAGCAGGGCTTTACTCACGGGGGTAGTGGACACGGGGTACTCGGCGATTACAATAACAGGCCATGCCCCGGTTGACCTACAGGTTAGTAAAGACTGTAATTAGTGCCCGCACTGGAGGTTAGACATTGGGGCTGTTCGCGGACGAGGAGATGTGCAGGCTGTTGAGGAAATGTATTCAGAATTACCTGGAGGTCAATAACACGGGGGAAGTTTCAGCAGTGGTGGTCTGGGAGGCCTCGAAGGCGGTGGTTAGAGGGGAGCTGATCTCAATACGGGCCCACGGGGAGAAGGTAAACAGGACAGAGATGGACCGACTGATAAAGGAGATACTACAGTTCGACAGGAGGTATGTGCAGACACGAAAGCAAGGGCGTCGAAGGGAATGGCGGATGCTACAGGCAGAGTTCGGCTTGTTAACTACAGGGAGGGCGGTGGATCAGCTGAGAAAGGCGAGGGCGGCGATCAATGAACACGGAGAGAAGGCCAGCAGAATGCTTCCACAGTAGCCTAGAAAGAGGGAGGCAGCCAAGGATATAGGGAAAGTAAAGGATGGAGATGGGAATCTGGTGGGAGACTCGGCAGGGGCGAATAAGGCGTTTAAGGATTTTTACAGTAGGCTGGATGGGTCGGAACCTCCACCAGGGCCAGAGGTATTGAGGCACTTCATCGGGAGGCTGAATTTCCAGAATGTGGAGGAGAGCTGGAAGGGCTGGGGGCTCCGATCGGGATCGTAGAGATAGCGGAGGGTGTGAAGGCCAAACAGTCGGGTAAAGCCCCGGGGCCGGACGGGTACCCAGCGGAGATCTACAAAAGGTTATTTGGTATATTGGGGCCGTAGTGGATGAGGATATTAAATGAGGCAAGGGAGATAGAGATGCTTCCCCCAACGATGTCGCAGGCCACAATCTCACTGATTCTGAAGCGGGATCAGGATCCGGCGCTGTGTGGGTCCTTCAGGCTGATATCTCTATTAAATGTGGACGCCAAACTGCTGGCCAGAACTTTGGCGTCTAGGATTGAAGATTGCGTTCCGGATGTGATTGAGGGGGAACAGGGAATGGTCATTCAGGGAAGGCAGTTGGTGTCCAATGTCAGAAGGTTGCTAAATGCAATTATGATGCCCGCAGAAGGTAGGGGGTGGAGGTAGTGGTTGCAATGGACGCAGAAAAGTATTTTGATCGAGTAGACTGGAGATATTTGTGGGAGGATCTGGGATGGTTCAGATTTGGACGGGGCATTATTGACTGGGTCAGTTTGCTGTATCAGGCTACTGTGGCGAGCGTAAGGACGAACAGGACGACATCAGGTAATTTTAGGCTACACCGGGGGTTGAGACAGGGTGCCCCCGTCTCCACTGTTTATCTCGCTAACTATAGAGCCGCTGGCAATTGCGCTGAGAGCCTCAAGGGGCTGGGAGTGGTTGGTCAGGGGGGTGGGAGTGGAACACAAAGTATCACTTTACACAGAGGACCTGCTCCTGTATGTGTCGGACCCAGTAGGGAGGATGGAAGAAAATATGAGGATCCTGGGGGAATTTGGCCAGTTCTCGGGGTACAAAATAAATATGGGGAAAAGCGAGATGTTTGTGACCCATGCAAGGGGGCAGGAGGGGCGATTGGGGGAACTGCCATTTACACTGGTAGGGGGAAGTTTCAGGTATCTAGGCATCCAAGGGGCAAGGGATAGGGAACGGTTACACAAACTTCATCTTCCCCGTCTGCTGGACCAAATGAAGGACGATTTGCGGAGGTGGGACGCGCTCCCGCTGTCACTAGCTGGGAGGGTCTAGACGGTAAAGACTACGCTCCTTCAGAGATTCCTGTTTGTGTTCCAGTGTCTCCCCATCTTTATTCTGCGCTGTTTCTTTAAATGGGTGAACAAAGTTATAACGGGTTTTGTGTGGCCGGGCAAGACCCCGCGAGTAAAAAGTGGGATGATTGAGCGGAGCTGGGTAGAGGGTGGGTTGGAGCTGCAATACTTCAGTAACTAATATTGGGCGACGAATATAGCCATGATCAGGAAGTGGGTGGTGGGGGAAGTGGTATGGAGGCGGCTTCATGTAAGGGCACCAGTTTGGGGACGCTGATATTGGCGCCTCTGCCTCTCCCACCGGCACGGTACTCACTGTCCCGTGGTTGTGACAGCCCTGAGAGCCTGGGGACAATGGAGGAAGCATGTGGGAGCGGATGGAGCTTCGGTCTGGTCCCCAGTTCGAAACCACCGGTTTTCCCCGGGGAAAGATGGAAGGAGGATTTATGAGAAGGCAGAGGGCAGGAATTGAGATGATGGAGTTTGTAGAAGGGAGCTTTCCTAGCTTGAGGGAGCTGGAGGAGAACCAGATTGGCGAGGGGAAACGAATTTAGGTACCTCCAGGTGCCGGATTTCCTCCGTAGACATGTTTCAACCTTCCCGCTCCTACACAAATGGGATAGGGTAGTTTCAAGAGTGGGGGTGGGAGAAGGGAAGGTCACCAACATCTATAAGGAGCTCGTGGGGTCAAAGGACACGCAGATTGAGGGGTTGAAGAGCAAATGGGAAGAGGAGTTAGGAGGAGAGTTAGAGGAAAGTCTCTGGGCTGATGCGTTGAGTAGAATCAACATGTCTACAAAATGTGCAATGCTCAGCCTGATACAGTTCAAGGTCCTTTACCGGGCTTACATGATAGTGGCCCAGATGAGCAGATACTTTGGTGTAGAAGGCAGCTGTGTAAGGTGTGCGGGGTGGCGAACGAACCATGTCCATATGTTCTGGAGATGCCTAAAGCTCAGAGGATTCTGGCAGGGGTGTACAGACGTCATGTCCACGGTGTTAAAAACAAGGGTGGCGCTGGGTCCAGAGCTGGCCATTTTTGGGGTGCCGGGAGACCCTGGAATCCAGGAGGAGAAAGAGGCAGGCGCTCTGGCCTTTGCTTCCGTGGTAGTCCGGAGGCGGATACTATTAGCTTGAAGTGACTGAAAGCCCTCGAAGTCGGAGATCTGGCGATCTGATATCGCCAGCTTTCTCTGTATGGAGAAATTAAAGTTCGCCTTGAATGTTCACTATTAGCGTTCGCCCGGAGGTGCAACGGTTCGTCGACTTATTTGCAGAAAATTAATCGTCAGCAGAAGGTGGGGGCGGGGGTAGTTTAGTCTGGCGTAGGGGGCTAATAAAGCTGGGACCTGCAAGGGAAGCAGCAGGCTTTGTTTTTGCACGATGTTGATGGACTTGGATATAATGTTTTTTTTGCCGCCGTTGTAAACCAAAAAAAACCTCAATAAAATGTTTGTTAAAAAAAACCTGATCGAACCAAATACATACAACCCACCCGGGGTCAGTGACAAAGCTGCTCTTTGAAAGACAGAACCACTGCGCATTATCGATTAGTCATCCATGTCCATATAAAAAGTGCACCGTGATTTTATTTTGCACAGAACTGCCGGCCGCTTGACAGGACCACAGCAGCAGTATTCTTGGTACAACATTAATCATTCACTTTCTCGCAGTGAAACGCACAGCTAGCCCTGCTAGTTTACGCACCAGCCAGCCCAGCGAATGCCCCTACCAGCCTTCTTTGCCAGTGTCCCTCCCCCCCAGCCACCCCGCGCCCCTCCACAGCAAACCCTGCCAGTGTCCCCATGCCATCCGTGTTAGTGCCTCTAGGTCCCACCTCCTGTCAGCCTGAAAACGGAACCTGCAATGGTCTGCACATATGTAAGTCAGAGTTCCGAGTTCCCTGATTGGCTCATCCTGCTGTGAGTTGGCGGTTCGTGCTCCAGATTGGCGACACTGCGTTGTCAGTCAGTACAAGAGACCTCTGATTGGCGGAGGCGACATTTGGCTTGAAGAAGAAGTTCTTCATTGGTTGACAGGCTATCGGACAGCGGCTGGAGCTTCTTATTGGCTAAGGGTCTGTCAGTCAGTTTTATTTAACATTTAATGTAATAATTGATCACTGGATATTTCACCACGATTTTATCTTCTGCCAGTACCGAGACTGTCATCTCATCAATAAATGTGTTTGTGCAGCAAATATAAATCCCGCAGCATAAATGTGACTTGTTTTAATTTATAAGACCATAAGACCATAAGACATAGGGGCGGAAGTAAGGCCATTCGGCCCATCGAGTCCACTCCACCATTCAATCATGGTTGATTTCAACTCCATTTACCCGCTCTCTCCCCATAGCCCTTAATTCCTCGAGAAATCAAGAATTTATCAATTTCTGTCTTAAAGACACTCAATGTCCCGGCCTCCACCGCCCTCTGTGGCAATGAATTCCACAGACCTACCACTTTCTGGCTGAAGAAATTTCTCCTCATCTCTGTTCTAAAGTGACTCCCTTTTATTCTAAGGCTGTGCCCCCGCGTCCTAGTCTCCCCTGCTAATGGAAACAACTTCCCTACGTCCATCCTATCCAAGCCATTCATTATCTTGTAAGTTTCTATTAGATCTCCCCTCAACCTCCTAAACTCCAATGAATACAATCCCACGATCCTCAGACGTTCATCGTATGTTAGGCCTACCATTCCTGGGATCATCCGTGTGAATCTCCGCTGGACCTGCTCCAGTGCCAGTATGTCCTTCCTGAGGTGTGGGGCCCAAAATTGCTCACAGTATTTGTATCGAGGGCAGGTGATTTAATAAAAAATTGCCAAAGTCAAATAGAATAAAATAATGACAGACACGGTCCAGATGAGAATAAAAGCTCTCGAGCTACTGAAGAGTAAAATCATTGCCTTCCTTCTGCTCTCCATCTCTGGGTCTGTGCGATTGTCCCCCTGACTCTGAGCCCTCAGTGTCTTCCGCACCCGACTGCTGAGTAAAATGTGTCTGACTGTCAGAGCGTTGATCAACAGGATTGAGAAGAACGGGATCAATGGGGTTAAAACCTAATTGAGCCAGTTTAAGACATCCATCCCGATCAGTGAAAAAGCTGTTGTTTGACCGGAGTACGAGTGGACATTTTCACTTATCTCTCCATGTTCATTTGCAAAGTACACAGTTTTCTCGGTGCAATATTAACATTTCAGTTTCTCAGTGTGCCCCTTGGTCAGCCCTGCCCAGTGTCCCCCAAGTTCTTCCAGTTATACCAGCCTTGCCATTGCTACAGCCAGCGCAGCCAGTTCTCCCCCAGCTAGCCGTTCCAGTGTCGCTCCACAGCCAGCCCATCCAGTGCCAGTGCAAGCCTTCATTGCAAACGCTGGGAGCCCTGTCAGTGCTCCCCGCCCCCCTTGCCAGCCGTTCTAGTGCCCCGCCCTGCCTGTCCCGTCGGTGACAAACCCCATCCCTGCCAGCGCCCCCACACAACCATTCCTGCTATTGACGCAGCAGACAGCCAGATCTTTTAGAATGACGAATAAGCTCCTGATTGGCTGAGAGGCTGTCGGTCAGCGGCTGTAACTCCTGAATGACTGATGGGCTTAGAACATAGAACAGTACAGCACAGAACAGGCCCTTCGGCCCTCAATGTTGTGCCGAGCCATGATCACCCTACTCAAACCCATGTATCCACCCTATACCCGTAACCCAACAACCCCCCCTCCTTAACCTTACTTTTATTAGGACACTACGGGCAATTTAGCATGGCCAATCCACCTAACCCGCACATCTTTGGACTGTGGGAGGAAACCGGAGCACCCGGAGGAAACCCATGCACACACGGGGAGGACGTGCAGACTCCGCACAGACAGTGACCCAGCCGGGAATGGAACCTGGGACGCTGGAGCTGTGAAGCATTTATGCTAACCACCATGCTACCGTGCTGCATCCGGTTGGAGCTCCTGATTGGCTAGGGGTCTATCGGTCATTTTTATTTATTAATTTATTTAACAATGGATGTAATCGGATATTTCAGCGCGATCTTGATCTACTCCCTGAACCGGGACTGAGACACGACATAAATAAATGTCTTTGTGCAGCAATATAAATCCCACAGCATAAATCCGACTTGTTGTCAGTAATATTGAGGAAGGGTATGCTAAATATAAACATAAAAATGTAATAACAGACACGGTCCAGGGGAGAATGAAAGTTCGAGAGATGCTGAAGAGTCAAATCATTGACTTCCTTGTGCTATCCATCTCTGTGTCTGTGCAATTGGCTCCCTGACTCTGAGCCCTCTGTGCCTCTCGGAACTGAGTGGTGAATAATATGTGTCTGACTGTCAGTGTTGATCAACATGATTTAGAAAAATCAGATCAATTGGGTTAAAACCTCATCGAACCAGTCAAATGCAACCCATCCATGGTCGGTGATAAAGCTTACCTTTGACCGACTGAACCAGCGGACATTGGCACTCATATCTCCATTCATATTTAAAGTACACATGGATGCTTTTTGCATAGCAAGAGGCCACCTGTTGACAGTACCACAGCCGCAGTTTTCCCGGTGAAATATTGAGTTTTCAATTTCTGAGGACAGCACTGTCGCTCAGTGGTTAGTACAGCCATATCACGACGCCGATGTCCGACGTTCGATCCCGGATCTGGATCACTGTCTGTATGGAGTTTCTACATTCTCCACGTGTTTGCCTGGGTTTGGCTCCCACAACCCAAAGAGGTGCACGGCGGATGGATTGGCCACGTTAAATTGCCCCTTAATTGGACATAATTAATTGGGCACCCTAAATTTACAGAAGCCCGGACAGCCCAGCGATCCCTGCCTGTGGTCCCCGTACACCTGCCAACCCTGATCGTGTCCCCACAGCCAGCCGTGCCGGTCCCGCCCAAGTTCTTCCAGTTCCAATCCATCCCTGTCAGTAACCCCCCCCCCCCCCCCCCCCAGCCACCCCGCCAGTGAATCCCCCAGGTAGCACTCAGTGCCCCCACACACCTCAGCAGACAGTCCCCCCCTGCCTGCCGTGCCAGTGACACCCCCAAGACAGCCAGGCCATTGCCTCCCACTTCCAGTAATGCGAGTGGACCCCCAGCCAGTGACCCCACCAGCCACCCCTGCCTGTGCCCCCCGAGCCCTGCCAGCCCCCCACAGCCCTGTCAGTGCAACGCGAAGCCCTGCCTTTGAACCCGCCAGCCAGCACTTTCAGTAAACTCTACACAGCCAGCCATGTCAGTGACCCTCCCCAGACATAGCATCTACCAGCCTTCGTTGCCAGTTCACTCGCAGCACTGCCAGCCAGCTCTGCTAGTACCCCTCCCATCCTGCCCTGCCAGAGACCCCTAATCCCAGCCAGATCTGCCAGTGATCGCTCGATCCTGCAAGTGTCCGCACAGCCCTGCCAGAGCCAGCCAAGCAAGTACTGTAAATGCCCCCCCCCCCCTAGCCAGCCCTGACAGTGCCAGCCAAGGAAATACTGTAAATGCCCCCCCAGCCAGCCCTGACAGTGCCCGCTCCCCCAGCCCACCGTCTCTTTCAGAGCACACGCTAGCCAGACGTCCCAGTGCCCGCCAGGCCTGCCAGTGCCCCAGCAGCCTGGCCAATGCAACACCAAACCCTGCCAGGGACCCGCCAAGCCACCCCTTCCATTGACTTCCCAGACATCCCTGACAGATTCCCTACTCAGCCAGACTTGCAAGTGTCCATACCAGCATTCCTGCCACTTCCCCAGCCCTGCCTGTGCTCTTCCTATCCATTCGGCCAGGAATCCCCAGCCAGGCCCCTGCCAATGCCCCCACCATCCATCCATGCGTCCCCTCTCCAGATATGATTGCCAGTGCCCCTCTCACCCCATCCATCCCTGGAAGTTCACACATAGCCATGCCAGTTTCCCCCCTCCGCCAGCCTACCTATGCCCTCCCCAGCCATTCTTGCCAGCGAACTCTCACCACAGCCAATACTGCCAGTGCCCCGCCAACACATTTTTATAGTGCCTCCAGGTCTGCCAGAGCAACAGCCCTGCCAGTGACCCCCCCGCAGACAGTATTCCCAGAGCCCGCAGCCATACCTATCAGTGGCCCTACCCTGTCATCCCTGCCACTGCCCTACCAGCATTTCTTGCCAGTGCCTCCACCAAACCCGCCAATGCTCATTTAGCCAGCCCTGCAAGAGCCTTTCCCAGCCGGTCGTGCCAGCCCCCATTGAGCTCTCAGTACTCACCCAGCAAGCACTGTTAGTGCCCCCAGCCAGCTCTAACAGTGCCCCCATCCATGACAGCCCTGCTAGTGCGCCCCAGCGTTCGTTTAGCCCCATCCATCACTGATAGTACCCCCACAGTGACACGCAGAGCCCTGCCATCTTCCCCTAAACAGCCGTGCCAGTTTCCCCGCCCAATCTGCATTGCCAGTGCTGCCATATCCATCACTTCCAATCCCCCTGGCACCAAGCCCTGCCAGTACTCTCCACAGCCAGCCTTCCCAGTGACCCCCAGCTGAATCTGCCAGTATCCCGCATACAGACCTGCCATTGCACTCACCACCACAGTCAGACATGTCGTTGACCCACCCCACCCCAAAGCTAGCACTGGCAGCAGTGCCCCCACCTAGCCAGTGCTGCTGGTGCACCCCCCCCCCCTCCCAGAACCCACGGTCGTACCTCTGCACGACCCACCTCCTGTGAGTCTGAATGCGAAGCCTCTTATTGGCTGACCGTTCTGTCAGTTGTATTTATTGATTAATTTGATAATTGATGTAACCGGATATTTCATGGCGATCTTGACCTGCTCCCTGAACCGCGACTGAGTCACCACATAAATAAATGTGTTTGTGCAGCAATTTACATCCCGCAGCATAAATCCGACTTGTTGTAAATTATATTGAAGAATGGTGAGGTAATAAAAATCTGCTAAATCCAGATAGAAAAATTTGACTACATATACGGTCCAGAGCAGAATGAAAGTTCCGGAGATGCTGAAGAGTAAAACCATTGCCTTCCTTCTGCTCTCCATCTCTGGGTCTGTGCGATTGTCTCCCTGACTCTGAGCCCTCAGTGCCTTCCGGACTCGACTGCTGAGTAAAATGTGTCTGACTGTCAGAGCGTTGATCAACAGGATTGAGAAGAACGGGATCAATGGGGTTAAAACCTGATCAAACAAGGAATATCCAACCCATCCCGGGTCAGTCCAAAAGCTGCTCTTTGTCCAACAGAACCACTGGACATTGTCGGATATCTCTCCAGGTTCATATATAAAGAACCATGGAACGTTTTTTACACAGAGCAGGAGACCACTTGTTGACAGAACCACAGCCGCAGTTTTCCCGGTGCAATATTTAGTTTTCAGTTTCTGGCAGCGAATGGCCACAAATCGATCAAAGGAGAAAGTGAGGGTGAACCAGACAGAACAGTCCGCGGCGGAAGACACCAAGGCAAGATTAACACTACACACAGGGGTGAGATGCAGGAAATTCCGAGGGAAAAAATAGCCATTGATCTTGTTCAGTATAGGGTTCGTGACAATAAACAGCAAATCTGCCGCCGCCATGGCCACCAGGTAGCGAGTGGTGCAAGTAGAGAGGCCACACTTCCCTCGACACAGGATCGCAATTCCCAGTAAATTAACTGTCAGAGAGAGGAGACATAATAGCCTGTAAATTACTGATTAAACATTCTCTGTGTCTGAACCACGAATGGATTTCAGCACCTATAAAACTGTCAGCGGGTGGATGGCAGTGTTGGTAGAAGTGTGGGCTCAGGGATTATCATTGCAGAGGGGGAAGTAGCAAATGTAACCCAAGTGTTTAAGAAGTGGGAGAAGGGAAATGTGAATTGCAACCCTATCAGTTTGATGGCAGTTGTAAGAATGTATTCATGATTCAAGGGCCTTTTGGAGAGGACATTTCTCATTTAGTCTGATTTACAGGATTAACTCAGAGTGGCCAAGTTTCCCAAAACGGATATAAACATAGCAGAGATTCTTATCCCTCCTTACTCTGAATTATTGGACCACAACGCGCATTGGGACATTCGCTGATCTGTATCATTGATTGGGTTACACTACACGCCTGGATTATTGAAATCCTCCACGATAAATGGAAAAAAAATAATCCCAGGATCTTCCCAGTTCATAATCATGGGACGAATAGAGGCTGTGCAGTCTCCAGAACATTCCCAGCACAGACATTCCCAGGTACTGGAATTCATAAGTCATCCTGTCCTGGAAATTCTTCATTGTCATGTTACTGGGCAGCACGGTAGCATGGTGGTTAGCATAAATGCTTCACAGCTCCAGGGTCCCAGGTTCGATTCACGGCTGGGTCACTGTCTGTGCGGAGTTGGGTGCGGGTGTGGGGTGGATTTGTGGGTTTGAGTAGGGTGATCATTGCTCGGCACAACATCGAGGGCCGAAGGGCCTGTTCTGTGCTGTACTGTTCTATAACACTCTTCCCAGGAATACAGCCTCTCCCGTTGCCGAAACAATCCCTGACAAGCTGTACTCAGTAATATTCTCTCTCCAGCATTGGACATTCCCCAGGGTTCACGTGCCAGGAATAGACTCTCTCCAGATTCGGATACATTTCATTCGATTAAATATATGGGATATTATAAAACCAAGAGTGTTACGATGGAGGAGAAAGGGGTTCCAGTCTAATGTTGTTGAACTGAAAGTTGAGTCCTGAGAGCTGTGACGTGCATAATTGGAAGGTGAGATGCAGCTCCTCCAGCTTGCATTGGGCTTCGGTGTTTCTTGCAGCAGGCCAAGGACAGACATGTAGGAGCAAGGTGCTGAATTAAAATGGCGGCATCATGAAGGTTGGAGTCATGCTTGAGGGCTGAATGAAGGTGATTCAGAAAAACGGTCAACCAGTCTGTGTTTAGTTTCCCAATGCAGTGGAGACAGTTTTGGGAGCAGCGGATGCTGGTGACCAGATTGAAGGAAGTACAAGTGAAATACTGCGTCACCAGAAAGGACAGTTTGCTGCCTGGGACCATGAGATGGGAGGAGGTCAAGTGGAAGTTGTTTCACCGTCTGTGATTGCAAAGGAAGGTGACGTGGGAAGGAATGTTGCGTGTGGTGGATGAGTGGATAAGGATGTCAAGTTTAAGGGGCTGGTTTAGCTCACCAGGCTAAATCGCTGGCTTTTAAAGCAGACCAAGCAGGCCAGCAGCACGGTTCGATTCCCGTACCAGCCTCCCCGGACAGGCGCCGGAATGTGGCGACTAGGGGCTTTTCACAGTAACTTCATTGAAGCCTACTTGTGACAATAAGCGTTTTTCATTTTCATTTCAAGTAGGGAACAGTGCCTGAGGAATGTAAAGAAATGTGAGGGTGGTTCGAGAGAGGGGAAGATGTGTTTCGTGGAGGCTTTTTCGATACGATTAGCGTGAGATCAGGTGCAATGCCGGGATCTGATATCTCTCTCTTCTTCCATGAATTGGATCATATTTCAACTGATTTTTGGAACTCGCAAGGAGCTGGATTAGGGATTTTTCGCTGTCCACACTTTGATCTCTAGTTTTGTAACTTTGATAAAGTAATAAAAAATGGTGGAGGATTATCCTTTGAATGCGGAGGCTCGTGGTATGTAAAGTGAGAATTTTGAGGCCCTATCTAGTCGTATGCCTTCTTGACGACCTTCTCCACCTGCGTTGTCACTTTCAGTGATCTGTATACCTGTACACCGTGATCCCTCTGCCTATAAATATTCTGAAGGGTTTTCTGCCATTTTCAGTATATTTCCCATCTGTATTAGACCTTCTAAAATGCATTACGCCACATTCTCCCTGATTAAACTCCATCTGTCATCTCCCCGCACAAATCTCCAACCGACCTATATGCTGCTAAACTCTGTCAGTTCATAAGTTCATAGCTTCATCCGAAAAAGGAGAGGAACTTCGACATTCGATCCATCGATTCTGCTCCGCCAGTATATCATGGCGGATATATTCCTCATCTGCTCCATGCGAAGAGCTGTATTGCGAAATCATCCAAAGGCTCTACTGCCAAGAACACATGACCTAAGTGCGGGAGTAGACCATTTAGCCTTCCGAAACAAACACCCACAATGTGATCATGGCTGGTTCCATTCTGGCCTCCAATCCACCGTACTGCCTGTTCTCCAAAATCCTTCAAAAAATTACAAATTTAAAAACTGTCTACCCCCTCCTTAAATTTACTCACTGTCCCTGCATCTACCGCACTCTGCAATAGCAAATTCCACAGATTCACAACTCTTTGGAGAAATACTTTTTCCTCAAATCTGTTTTAAATTTGCTACTTCTTATTCTAAGTAAGAAGTATTACAACACAAGTTAGTCCAACAGGTTTGTTTCCAACACTCGCTTTCGGAGCACTGCTCCTTCCTCCTAGCTCCAAAAGCTAGTGTTTCAAACAAACCTGTTGGACTCTAATCTGGTGTTGTTAGACTTCTTACTGTGCTTACCCCAGTCCAACGCCAGCATCACCTCATCTTATTCTAAAATCATGGCATCTCGTTTTGGAATACCCCACAAGAGGAAGCATCAACTCTACGTCTATTTTATCCATGCCTTTTGGCAGCTCTACTTCAATTTGATCTCCCCTAAATCTCCTAAACTCTAGAGAGTAGAGGCCGAAACTGTTAATTCTCTCCTCATACAAACCCTCATCTCTGGAATGAATCTAGTTAACCTCCTCTGGACTGGCTCGACGCCAGTACATATTTCCTCAGATAAGGCTCCAGAACTGTGTACGATACGTTCTGACCAATTCGTTCAGTAGTTGCAGTGACATTTCCTTGCCTTTGTAATCAATTCCTTTTGCCATAAATGCTAACATTCAATTTATTTTCCTGGTTTAGCTCACAAGGCTAAATCGCTGGCTTATAAAGCAGACCAAGCAGGCCAGCAGCACGGTTCGATTCCAGTACCAGCCTCCCCGGACAGGCGCCGGAATGTGGCGACTAGGGGCTTTTCACAGTAACTTCATTGAAGCCTACTCATGACAATAAGCGATTTTCATTTCATTATGATCTGCTGAAGATGCACATTCGGTTTCTGTGACTCGTGCACGACGACATCCAGTTCCTTCTGCATCGGAGCACCCCAACGACTCTCCCCATTTAGATAATAAGTTTCCTTTCTATTCTTTCGATCAAAATGCATGACCTCACATTTACCCACGTTATCTCCATCTTCCACATTTTGGCCCACTCTCCTCACCTATCCCTCTCAATTTGTAATGTTATTATTTCCTTATTCAGAGGGTTAGATAGGGTGGACAGCGAGAGCCTTCTCCCGCGGATGGAGGTGGCTAGCACGAGGGGACATAGCCTTAAATTGAGGGGTAATAGGTATAGGACAGACATCAGAGGTGGGTTTTTTACGCAAAGAGTGGTGAGGCCGTGGAATGCCCTACCTGCAGCAGTAGTGAACACGCCAACATTGAGGGCATTTAAAAATTTATTGGATAAGCATATGGATGATAAGGGCATAGTGTAGGTTAGATGGCCTTTAGATTTTTTCCATGTCGGTGCAACATCGAGGGCCGAAGGGCCTGTTCTGCGCTGTATCGTTCTATGTTCTATGTTCTATATTACTGTTCCAACTATTTAAGTGCCATCTGCAAATTTGGCAATAGAAACTTCTATCGCTGTGTCCAATTAGTTAATATGGATTGGAAATTGCTGGGGCCAAAGGACCTAACCCAATGCCACCCCATTAGTTACATTTTGCCATCCAGAGACCGAATCTATTCATCCCGACTCTGTCTCCTGTCAGTCAGCCAGTCTTCTATCCAAGCCAACAAATTACATCTACACCCATGTGATCTCACCATGTGAATCAATCTTCTGTGCGGCACCTTATCAAATACCTGCTGGATGTCCAGATATATGACATCTACAGAATATCCATATCCACTTTGCTTGTTACATCTTCAAAAAACTCAGCAAATTAGTCAAACATGATTTGCCCTTCATAAAACATTCTAATTCTGATGGACAACGTTTTTGCTTTCCAAACGTCCTGATATTCCAACATTGATAACTGATTCTCACAATTTTGCAACAACAGATGTTAAAGTAACTGGTCTGTAAATGCCTTCATTCTGCCTCCCTCCATCTTTGAATAAGGACGTCACGTTAGCATTTTCCAATCCACTGGAACCTTTCACATGTCCATGTAATTTTGGAATATCATAACCAATGGATCCACTATCTCTGCTACCACTTTCTTCAACACCCTAGAATGTAGGCTATAAGGCCCCGGGGACTTGTCTTCCCTCAATCCCAAGAGTTTGTTGAGGGGCCCCTTTCCCTATTGATGCTGTTTACTTTCTATTACCTCTGAAATGCCCGTTCCCACAGGAATGGGACTAGTGTCATCCACCGTGAAAACTGAGGCAAAGTATTGCTTCAGCATCTCTACTATTTCAGTGTTCCCCACTTTTAAATCACCAGTTTCATCTTCCAAGTGGCCGAAATTTACATAAGCGACTCGCTTCTCTTCTATGTACCTGAAGAAGCTTTTGCCATCTTTTTGATATTCTAATTTCGTTTGTTTACGAAATTTTCCATAGTTTTTTTTTACTATTTTAGTATTCCTCAGTTTATGTTTGAAACTGTCCCAATCTTCCACTCTGGCAGTGGCCTTTGCAATATGATGTAACTTAATTTTTTTTGTCTTTATAATGTCCTTCATCTCGTTGTTTAGCCATTGATTTTTTTTTATTTCCTTCTCCCATATTTCTTCCTCACGGGGATGTATTTTAGTTGTGAGGAATTGTGTATCAGCTGAAACAACTGTCACTGTTCATTAGCTGCCCTACCTCTCAGCCTTGTTGCCCAGTATATGGGACAAATCTGACCTTAAATCTATGCAAGTTTATTTGTTTAATTCCAGACTGAATCTTTAATTCTACCATACTGTGGTCACTATTTCCTAGTGGGTTATTAACTATGAGGCCATTAATTAATCCGGCCTCATTACAAAATACGAAATTGGGAGTCGCCTCCTCCCTGGTTGATTCTCTATCATTACTGTTCTTGGAAACAATCTCTAATGCATTCAATGAACTCTGCTTCCAGGCCACTCGTGTCAATTTGATTCCTCCAGTCTTTGTGCATATTAAAATAATCCTTCATTATTGCCCTCCCTTTCTTACAAGACCGCAGTCTTTCCTGGTTTATAATGTTTCCGACTGGAGAACTAGTATTTTGGCACCTATTGAAGACTCAGACCAAGGACTACTTCCCTTTGTCATTTCTTATTTCTGCCCAGACAGATTCGGCACCTTTATCTCCAGTGCTTATGGCATTTCTCAATACAGCACTGATCCCTTTCATCACCAGCAGAGAGACGCCATCTCCTTTTCCTTTCAGCCTATCATTCCTAAATACTGTGTACCCTTGGATAATCAATTCTGAAATCCGGTCTCCTCTTAACCACGGTTTAGTAATCCCCACCTAGTTACAACCTTCTGGTTTTATTTGCGCTGGGAGCTCATTGATTATATTACGACTGCTTCTTGCATTTTGACACAAAGCTTTTAAATTTGTTGCACTGTTAGATTTCTCAACTATTCTACAGTACTTTGGTGCTGAATGAGAGTCAACTGTTCTGTCCCACGTTTTTTATTTCCTGGTGACCATCCACCACATTGCTAAACTGAACTTTTGCCTCCTCCTTTAACTTTGGTGTTCTAGTTCCCCCTACAACTCCCCCCAACCCCAGTGCATCTCTGTCCACAATTCCACCAACTACCGTGTCGTCCGCAACTAATGAAACCAATTACATTCTCCGCCAAATCAGTTGATTTATTACAAACAGCAACGGTCCCAGCCTTGATCCTTGAGGATTTCCACTCGTCACAGCCCTCCATTCAGAAATGCTTCATTCCACTCGTACCCTCTGTCCTCAATCACCGTGCCAGGTAGGTCCATCTTGCCAGCTCACCTCTGATCCCGTGTGATATCACCATCGGGACCAGTCTGCCATAAGGGATCGTGAAAAATACCATTCCGAAGTATATTTTGGCAACATCCCCTAACCTATCCTTATCAATCAGAGGCCATGGAAACGGAGGAACTGGGAGAATGGGTACGAGGATCTGTATCCGAGGTAGCATGGATTCGGCGGGTTGTTATTAATATAGGTGCACAGTCGATCGCTGACAATGGGGAAAGATAGGTCAAGATAGGGGAGGGGGGGAATCGCAGACGGACTCTGTAAGACCATAAGACCATAAGACATAGGAGTGGAAGTAAGGCCATTCGGCCCATCGAGTCCACTCCGCCATTCAATCATGGCTGATGGGCATTTCAACTCCACCTACCAGCATTCTCCCCGTAGCCCTTAATTCCTCGCGACATCAAGAATTTAATAAGAAAAAAAGTTGAGAGAGTGGGGGAATCGGAAGCAAAATCTATTCATGTTTACAGATTAAGACAGAAACATGACGTGTGACGAATACAGTCATTGTTGTAATAGAAATTGAGTTGTGGGAGGGAACCTGAACAGAATTGGAACAAAGGGGTGTTCACATAATCCACACAATGACAGACATAGCGGAGCCTAGGAGGATACCCATAGTCACACCTTTTACTTGGAAGTAGCAATGTAATTTTATGGAGAAATGATTGAGTAACAGAAATGTGGAGGAAAATTGTTGTGGTTGCGGATTGTCCAGGCCTGCAAACAAGGAGGAAGCTGGGAGTCCTCAGGCCCAACTGTTGCGAAACGGAAGTGTAGAGGGATAGGACAACCACAGTAATGATTAGGCGGTTATTGCCACGGAAATTGACTTTGTTTATACGACTTACGGCCCCAGAGGAATCTGGAATCATAGACACCCTACAGTGAAGAAGGTGGTCATTCGGCCCATTACATCTGCACTGAACCTCTGAAAGAGTTCCTCACCCAAGCCCACTCCCCCGCCCTATTCCATTAACTCCTTTGTCTAACCTACACATCTTTTTGGAATTAGGAGTAAGTTAGCGTGTTCCGTCCACATTACCTGCACATATCTTGTCAGGGCATCCGGAAGAAAACCAAGCAGAAGTAGGGAGAAGGTGTAAACTTGACGCAGACAGTCACCTAAGGCGGGAAATGAACGCGTGTCCCAGGTTCTGTGAGGCAGCATGGGTTCGAACGTGCAAATGTCGGTGGGAATGGGCAGTCACAGGGGAGAGATGATGGAGTCAAGAAAGCAGGAATGCAGTTTGAGGGCGCTGGAGGAGACTGAGATAATGGATACATTGGGACTTGGGTCAGATTGAATTGAATCTGTTTATTGTCCCGTGATCCCAAGTGCCAGTGAAAAATATTGTTCTGCATACAGCCCAGACGGACCATCCATACATGAGAGAAATACATAGAGCAAACATAAAATATACAATGTAAACACCTAGACACTGGAATCGTGTGAAGTAAATAGGAGAGTGCTACTATGTGTGAAGAAACCGGATAAGTCATGTTTGTGGATTTTAGGAAAGAGGTAGAAGCGGGAGATTGATGCAGGATGTGTGGGATTGCGGGACTATGATGCCCGAGGATGTGAACCGAACATCCCCGGAGGCGATGAGGACAGTGAAAGTCCAAGAAACAACATCATGATGTTTGGTGATGGGGCCCTGGTGCAGGGGGAGGTAGCAGGATGGGCTTGAGAGTTGACGTTCAGCCTCTGTGAGGAAGAGGTCAGTACACCAGACAATAATGGCAACCCCTTGTGAGCAGCTTAAGTCACCAGGTCAGGGTTGCATATTGGAGAGAGGACTGGAGCAAATTCAGAGGGAGACAGCATACAGTGAGTGGGGTGGGCAGGGAAGTTGAGACGGCCGATGCCATACTGACAAATCTCAATGAAAAGGTCAAGAGCAGTTAGGAGGCCAGATGATGGGATCCAGGTAGAGGGAGATTATTGGAGACGGCTGGTTTTCAAACACAAACATTTATAAAATTGACAGTGAGAATCAGCAGAGACATTATTATCTATTCACTAATCACCATCAGAATATTACCAAAGGATTGAAAAGCAGCAGTCGGTTTCTGTTATTATTGAACTGAAAATAGAAAATAAAATTATTACTGAAAACATCGCCCAGTCACAACGTCAATACTAGGAAAAATAGAGGCAACACGGCTTCGCAGTTGTGAGCCCTGCTGTCTCACGGCGCCCAGGTACCTGGTTCGATCCTTACTCTGGGTCACAGTCCGTGTGGAGTTTGCACATTCTCCCCGTGTTTGCGTGAGTTTCGCCCCCACAACCCAACGATGTGAAGTGTAGTGGGATTGGCCACGTTATATTGGCCCTTAATTAGAACAAAATGCATTGTGTACTCTAAATTTATTAAAAAAGCAATACAAATAAAAAAATAGAGGGAAAATGGAATTTAACTATGAGAAAAAATCTAGTAACACAGTGTAGAATAAATAGTCGGCACATATTCCATCATCAACATCATTCCTTGCAGATTCTTATGAATTATTTTGATCACTGCCAGAAATGATAGATTTGATTAGTATGATAGACGTTCGACAATTTTATTTTCTGAACGCCTTCAGTAAGATCCAAAACAACAGCCTCATGAGCAATGTGTGAGCAAGTGGAGTGAGGGGACACAGCAGCAGAATGGACAGCAACCTGGAGAAAGATACTGAGAACAGGGAGTGGTGGTAAAGGCATTTTGTCTGATTGGTGGAAGGTGAGAAGTTGTATCCACACTACAAGCGCTTGGATCACTCTACTCCATCATTTACATCAACAAAATGGATTCGGGACTCAGAATGATCATTACACAAATTACAGACAAATCCAAATTGAGAGTGACAGTGAATAAAGAGGAAGAATGCAACGAAATACAGTCACACATTCATTATCAATCATAAACCTGCAACGTGGGTTGCTCAATGGGAAATTAATTTTCCGACAACTGGGTGTCAGTTGCTGCATTTCATTAGAACAATAATTCTGCCAATCACTCCTTGGAAAACAAATGTCTGAATGGACAGGAGGTGTTTCCGAGTTTAGTTGACCAGATTCACATATCGTTTCAATCAGTAATTGAGCGAACATTGGAGTTCTTGTCAGGGTTAAAAAAAAATGAGTAATCCTATTTCAATCCTGGATTGTTGGTTTTATTAAACTTCTGGGTGTGGGCGATAACTGTTGCTGGTGGAGCAGTTCAATAGACAACACAGATATCGAGGCATTTCACTTCATACAATAAATTTCAAATATCTTCAAAACACAGCCAATCTATTTTAGAACATATAACAGTACAGCACAGAACAGGCCCTTCGGCCCTCGATGTTGTGCCGAGCCATGATCACCCTACTCAAACCCACGTATCCACCCTATACCCGTAACCCAACAACCCCCCCAACCTTACTTTTTACTACACTACGGGCAATTTAGCATGGCCAATCCACCTAACGCGCACATCTTTGGACTGTGGGAGGAAACCGGAGCACCCGGAGGAAACCCACGCACACACGGGGAGGACGTGCAGACTCCGCACAGACAGTGACCCAGCCGGGAATCGAACCTGGGACCCTGGAGCTGTGAAGCATTTATGCTAACCACCATGCTACCGTGCTGCCCATTTCAATGACAAAAACAGAGAGAGAGAGAGAGAGTTCCATAGAATGGACTGGTTACTCAGGAATAAAAAAACATAATTTCAAATCAGAATCAACTTATGTCAGTCCAGTTCCGGACCCACACAGGACGGATAGTCCCGGTACAAAGTGGCTAGTTTTGTCATATATTTCACTCTCGTTCGTAATAGAATTTCATACACTTCTGAACTGACAGATATCTTCTGCAATAGATGGATAATTTGATCATATATTCCACTCTGGTTAGTGATCCACAATCAGTACAACTCTACACTGACAGATACTTCCAGAGATACTTGTTCACTGCTGCGAGATATTCTACTCTGGTGACATACCCACGTTCAGTACATTCTACACTGACAGATGCATCCAGTAATGCTTCTCATTGCTGTCAGATATTCCACTCTGGTTAGTGACTCACATTCAGTACAATTCTACACTGACAGATGCTTCCAGTAATGCTTCTCATTGCTGTCAGATATTCCACTCTGGTTAGTGACTCACATTCAGTACAATTCTACACTGACAGATATTTGCCGTTCACGTTTTCAGTGCTGAAAAACTGTTCCACTCTGGTTCGTGATACACAGGCAGTGTGGTTTAAATCTTACTCTAACTGAACCTCCCTTCCGGGTGATTTCCTTCACTGAAATCCAATCTACCATTATACAAAATTCCACCCAATGTAATAATGTTATTGGTCAGAGCTCCCGTGAGCTACAAACAGAGGTTTATTGTCACTGATTAAAAGGAATCAAACCACAGACATGTTTAAAGACATTTGACTTCAGTGATTTATATCGCTGATCAGGTGTCTGTCCAACAATGGACACGATATCAGCATTAAAATTTTCAGTCTCAGTGTAAAATGAGGGAGCCGCTCACACACACATTTACACAACTTGAATGTTGATAGTCACTTACCAGGAACACCAATAATAGCAAGGATCGGGTAGACTAATTTCTCAGCAATATCAATTGGATCAAGCATTTTCAGTGTGAAGTGATCTGTCCCTTCGTGTTCCTGACAGTCTCAAGCTCTGAGGTTACATATTTCCAAATCCTTTAATTTAGGCCCTGAGGAACTACCTCAGGGGTATTGATGTTGCATCATCATATGGCTTATTTTTTAAAGATATGAAGAAACAGATGACGACAGTGTGTTCAGTGAAAGAAAATATTTCTTTTTGAGTGAGTGACCACTTTCCAAACACTAAACTGAGCTGATCACATTGATCAACTAACAATAGCTGAAAGGATGATATCCACTCAAATACCATCAGTACCATCGTTAGATCTCAGATTGTTTCCGTGATATCCATCACTCGAATGTGACCATTCAGTGATTCAGTTCCAATTGTCAGTGCGTTTCTCTGGGTGGGTCCACTGCACTCTGGGGTGTAGCTGCCTCTGTAACTGTGACCTTTCAGTGATTCAGTTCCAATTATCAGTGTGTTTCTCTGGGTGGGTCCACTGCACTCTGGGATGTAGCTGCCTCTGTAACTGTGACCATTCAGTGATTCAGTTCCAATTGTCAGTGTGTTTCTCTGGGTGGGTCCACTGCACTCTGGGGTGTAGCTTCCTCTGTAACTGTGACCATTCAGTGATGCAACTCCAATTGTCAGTGTGTTTCTCTGGGTTGTTCCACTGCACTCTGGGATGTAGCTGCCTCTGTAACTGTGACCATTCAGTGATTCAGTTCCAATTGTCAGTGTGTTTCTCTGGGTGGTTCCACTGCACTCTGGGGTGTAGCTGCCTCTATCTGTGACCATTCAGTGATTCAGTTCCAATTGTCAGTGTGTTTTTCTGGGTGGTTCTACTGCACTCTGGGATGTAGCTGCCTCTGTAACTGTGACCATTCAGTGATTCAGTTCCAATTGTCAGTGTGTTTTTCTGGGTGGGCCCACTGCACTCTGGGGTGTAGCTGCCTCTGTAACTGTGACCATTCAGTGATTCAGTTCCAATTGTCAGTGTGTTTCTCTGGGTGGGTCCACTGCACTCTGGGATGTAGCTGTCTCTGTAACTGTGACCATTCAGTTATTCAGTTCCAATTATCAGTGTGTTTCTCTGGGTGGGTCCACTGCTCTCTGGGATGTAGCTGTCTCTGTAACTGTGACCATTCAGTGATTCAGTTCCAAGTGTCAGTGTGTTTCTCTGGGTGGTTCCACTGTACTCTGTGGTGCAGCTGTGTCATTGATTGTTGTGACCGTTCTTGTGATTTGTTGTGACCGTTGTCTTGCGACAGTTGTGTGATTTGACTTTAAGTGTGTTCAGGGTGAATATAGAAAGCAAAGTTCAATGAAATCTGGATCTATTTAAAGTCAGAAGTTATTGATTCCAAACCCAAACTTGATGCAGTTTCTCAAACTCAGAAAAGATTTTGAATCTTTGGAACATCAGAAAACTCCGAGACTCAAGAATGGGTGACACACAGTTTCTAACTGGTGATCACATTGCTGGGAGAGTTTGATCTTGACGCGATGCAGAAAATCATTCTGGAGGTGAGAAACTGTTTCCGGATTAAATATTGACACCAACACCTGCCTCTCACTGTTTGAATTCAGAGATCAGGAGCCTCCACCTCACATACAACAGCTCCACCCAATCTGCTCAACCTCCTATCACCCAGACAACCCTCCTATCCCATGGAACAGGTTCGACGGGCTAAATGGTCTTCTCCTGTTCCTGTGTTGGTTTATGAGTTTCGAGAGTATAACTAAAGCTTTGTCACAGTCCCATACCATTTGGCTGATCTCCGCACACAACAAGGTACAGAATGACGGATGAAAGTTTCACATTGCACTGCTGACTCCAAGATCACCTCTCTGTCTCAGCATCATCCCTCGCTCCCTCTCTCTCTTTCTTCGTATCTTTACCCCCTCTCTCTCTCTTGCTCTCTCTCTCTGTCTCGGTATTTTTCCCTCGATCTCTCTCTCTCTCAGTCTCGGTATCTTTTCCTCGCTCTCTCTCTGTCTCTGTATCTTTCCTTCGCTCTCTCTCTGTCTCCGTGTCTTCCTTTCTCTCTCTCAGTCTCTCTGTCTCGGTATCTTTCCCCCTGTCTCGCTCTCTCTCTCTCTCTCTGTCTCGGTATCTTTCCCTTTCTCTCTCTCTCTGTGTCTCGGTATCTTCCCCTCGCTCCCTTTCTCTGCCTCTGTATCTTTTCCTCGCTCTCTCTCTGTCTCTGTATCTTTCCTTCGCTCTCTCTCTTTCCCCGTGTCTTCCTTTCTCTCTCTCAGTCTCTCTGTCTCGATATCTTTCCCCCTGTCTCGCTCTCTCTCTCTCTCTCTCTGTCTCGGTATCTTTCCCTCTCTCTCTCTCTGTGTCTCGGTATTTTCCCTCGCTCCCTTTCTCTGCCTCTGTATCTTTCCCTCACTCTCTCTGTGTCTCTGTATCTTTCCTTCGCTCTCTCTCTTTCCCCGTATCTTTCCCTCTCTCTCTCTCTCTCTCTCTGTCTCGGTATCTTTTCCTCGCTCTCTCTCTGTCTCTGTATCTTTCCTTCGCTCTCTCTCTGTCTCCGTGTCTTCCTTTCTCTCTCTCTGTCTCCCTGTCTCGGTATCTTTCCCCCTGTCTCGCTCTCTCTCTCTCTCTGTCTCGGTATCTTTCCCTCTCTCTCTCTCTGTGTCTCGGTATCTTTCCCTCGCTCCCTTTCCCTGCCTCTGTATCTTTCCCCCTGTCTCGCTCTCGCTCTCTCTCTCTGTCTCGGTATCTTTCCCTCTCTCTCTCTCTGTGTCTCGGTATCTTTCCCTCGCTCCCTTTCTCTGCCTCTGTATCTTTCCCTCACGCTCTCTGTGTCTCTGTATCTTTCCTTCGCTCTCTCTCTTTCCCCGTATCTTTCCCTCTCTCTCTCTGCCTCTGTATCTTTTCCTCTCTCTCTCTCTGTCTCTGTATCTTTCCTTCGCTCTCTCTCTGTCTCCGTGTCTTCCTTTCTCTCTCTCTCTCTGTCTCTCTAGCTCGGTATCTTTCCCCCTGTCTCGCTCTCTCTCTCTCTCTCTCTCTGCCTCGGTATCTTTCCCTCTCTCTCTCTCTGTGTCTCGGTATCTTTCCCTCGCTCCCTTTCTCTGCCTCTGTATCTTTCCCTCACTCTCTCTGTCTCTCTGTATCTTTCCTTCACTCTCTCTCTTTCTCCGTATCTTTCCCTCTCTCTCTCTGTCTGTATCTTTTCCACGCTCTCTCTCCTTGTATCTTTCCCTCGCTCTCTCCCTCTGCCCCTGTATCTTTCCCTCGCTCCCTCTCTCTCTCTCTTTTCCACGCTCTCTCTCTCCTTGTATATTTCCCTCGTTCTCTCTCTCCCTCTGTCCCTGTATCTTTCCCTCGCTCTCTCTGTCTCCCTCTGTTCCTGTATATTTCCCACGCCCTGTCTCTCTCCCACTGTCCATCTCTATTGCTTCCTCCATCTGTCTGTCGTCTGCCTCGCTCTCAATCTCTCGCTATTTCTCACAATCTCTCTCCTGCCGTCTCGCTCCCTCTAACCTTCAATCTCTCTCTCTCCCTCTCTCTCTCTCTCTTAGCTTTGTCTCCATCTGCCCCTCTTTTACTTTCTGTTCTGTATCAGAGTAACACCGTTGGCTGGTGTAATAGAAACTCATTAGTCCATAGAATCCGTACATTGCAGAAGAAGGCCATTCGGCCCATCGAGTCTGCACCGGCCCTCTGAAAGAGCATCTTGCCGAAGCCCACATCCCCGCCTGACCCCCATAACCCCATAACCCCTCTCAAACTGCAAATATTTGGACAGTGGGAGGAAACCGTTGCACCCGGAGGAAACCCACGCAAACACGGGGATAAAGTGTAAACTCCGCCCAGTCACTTGAAGTCGGAATTGAACCCGGGACCCTGGCGCTGAGAGGCAACAGTGATAACCACTGAGCCACTGAGCCGTCCACTTGCTAATGTCATGTGGTACGCAATGACATAATTGGAGCGTTTCACGGGGTTTTATGGAGTTCACCATTGTGCCCTCTTTGAGCTGGATTTTGGAAATAAACCCCTTCCTCAACGTGAAATCAACTCGCCGTGTTTCACCTCTGAAACCTTCTCCTTGCGGCTACAAGAAAGAATAAAACACCTGTTATCTGTCTCTTGTGTCTGCCCCTCTCTCTCTCTCTCTCTCTCTGCCTCCTGTCTGCCCCACTCTCTGCCTCCTCTCTCCCTTTCTCTTCCCCCTTTCTGCCCCCCTCTCTCTCTCTGCCTCCTGTCTGCCCGAATCTCTCACTCTCTCTCTCTGCCTCCTGTCTGCCCGACTCTCTCTCTCTCTCTGCCTCCTGTCTGACCCACTCTCTCCCTCTCTCTCTCTGCCTCCTGTCTGACCCACTCTCTCCCTCTCTCTTTCTGCCTCCTGTCTGCCCGACTCTCTCTCTCTCTGCCTCCTGTCTGACCCACTCTCTCCCTCTCTCTCTTTCTGCCTCCTGTCTGACCCACTCTCTCCCTCTCTCTCTGCCTCCTGTCTGCCCCCATTCTCTCTACCTCTCCCTCTCTCTTCCCCCTGTCTGCCCCATTCTCTCTCCCTCTCCGCCTACTGTCTGCTCCACTCTCTTTCTCCGCCTCCTGTCTGCCTCACTCTCTCTCTCTATCTGCCTCCTGCTTGCCCCACTCTCTCTCTGTCTCCTGTCTGCTCAGCTCTCTCTCTCTCTTTCTCTCTGCCTCCTGTCTGTCCCCTAACTCTCTCTCTCTGCCACCTGCCTGCCCCATTCCCTCTCTGTCTCTCCGACGCCTCTACCCCTCTCTCTCTTTCTATCCCACTCTATTCTATCCCTCTCTCTCTCTCTTTCTATCCCTATCTCTCTCTCTCTCTCCGCCTCATCCTGTCTCCCCCTTTCTCTGTTACTCTGACACCCACTTCCACACTGTCTCTCACTAAGTGAGAAGCTTTGGAACGGGTGCAGAGGAGATTTACCAGGATGCTGCCTGGTATGGAGGGAAAATCTTATGAGGAAAGGCTGATGGACTTGAGGTTGTTTTCGTTAGAGAGAAGAAGGTTAAGAGGTGACTTAATAGAGGCATACAAAATGATCAGAGGGTTAGATAGGGTGGACAACGAGAGCCTTCTCCCGCGGATGGAGGTGGCTAGCACGAGGGGACATAGCCTTAAATTGAGGGGTAATAGATATAGGACAGAGGTCAGAGGTGGGTTTTTTACGCAAAGAGTGGTGAGGCCGTGGAATGCCCTACCTGCAACAGTAGTGAACTCGCCAACATTGAGGGCATTTAAAAATTTATTGGATAAGCATATGGATGATAAGTGCATAGTGTAGGTTAGATGGCGTTTAGTTTTTTTTCCATGTCGGTGCAACATCGAGGGCCGAAGGGCCTGTACTGCGCTGTATCGTTCTATGTCCTATGTACCTCTTATCTCTCCATTACACATATTGGCAGCAATTTCCCCCGTTCCTTATATCTTGTGCCGTTCCAGCCAGTGATTGGCAGTGAAGGTAACTTTTTGTCCCCAAACTCTACCTCACAATCCCCCCCCCCCCCCAATAATTGTACCAGTGAGCACCAGGTCAAATGTGTCTTTACAGCTTCGCTCAGTAACAGCCCTGCCTTACAGCGTTAGCAGCGGACCAAGGGTTAATCGCTCGTTGTGTGTTAATGTTACGTTGCGATTCATTCTTCTTCATATTAGGGAATGTCGAGCTTTTAGTTTTGGCTTTGCCGAATACGGAAGTATAACCTCCATTTGGCAGTCCTGACCACTGGGCTGTTGGATAGAGGCTGACCCCAAATTACCCTTTTTAACCTTCTGCTTAATGAAAGGATTTTATAAAGATCTGTGTCCAGTTGCTGAATTCCAAGATTTGTCAGCACCGAGAATAGGTGCCCAGACAAAAGTTAATCCCAGCACAATCTCTGGCTAGAAATCATCCTTTCCCTCAGGGTTCCTCGAGAATGATGTTGTTGGCACAAAATAAAATCCAGGATTCTTGATTTCTTCACAGAAACATCTTTCTGTTGAGCAAAGTGAAATATTTGATAACTGATCGCAGGAGCCCAATGAAACAAGGGAAGGAATCAGCTTTTCTGATATGTAGTGGGTCCAATCAGATCCTCCTTATCGGGAGGGGCGATGTTCCTGATGGAGCAGAGAGCAATGTGTTCCCACCATCACTCATGTCATCAATAGACCCGGTGAAAATCTACTGTTGATCACAACTATGCAGCGTGAAGCTTGGAAACTCCTCGTGTGAGCAAGACACGATCAGGACTAATATCAGGGAAAACCTCTGCAGACACTGAACTCTCAGCCAGTCAGGCAGCGGCTGTGGAAAGGAAACCCAGATCATGTTCCAGCTCAATGCTTTGGCTCCTCGCCCTGAAACAGTAACTGTGATTCTCTCCACAGTGACTGCCTGACCGGCTCAGCATTTACAGCTCATTGGTGTTTCTCTTGTTTCTCTGACACAATCAGGTCTGTGAGCTTCCCATTACTGGACTTTCACAGACACAAACCTGGGGTCAAAAAGGTCTCGAACGAAGCAGTACACCGTGCTGAGGATTTGGAATGTGGAGAGTTTATTTCACTGAATATTCAGCTGGGAAGTGCAACATGTCCGAGTTCCTCACCATCACATGTGGGCTGATTGGTTAAGCGTGTGTTTCAATGGTTATTGCTTGAAGTGTATACTCAATAAATCTATAAATGCTTGACCACAATGTGCGAAAGGTGTTTCTTTTGGAGAAATATACAGATGACCTGATCAGGAGTGAACACCATCCTGGTACAGATTGAAACTGATTCTGACGCTGAGACTGATGTTTGGCTTGTTTCTCCGAGTGGGATCTTTCTGTTCCTCTGTCATCCACCTGCTGCATTCTCCTCTCTCTGCTTCACTCTGACCATTTCGCCAGGTTTTCAGCTAACGAAAGCTCGATTTGGCAACGAAATAGATTCACGGATGGTATTTTGCCTCCAGGGTGACAGGGTCCGTGACGTCTCGGACCGTGTTTTCAGAATTCTTAAAGGGGAGGGAGAACAGTCACAAGTCGTGGCACGCATCAGTACCAATGACACAGGAAAGAGTAGGGACGGGGATTTAAAACTGGAATTTAGGGAGCAAGGGTGGAAGCTGAGAGCCAGGACAGACCATGTTATCATCTTTGGTTTGTTGCCGATGCTAAGAGTGCAGATTAACACATGGCTGCAGGGATGGTGTAGAAGAGTCGGTTTCAGTTACGTGGATAATCGGAGCACATTCTGGGGATGGTGGGACTTGTACAGACAGGAGGGGCTGCATCTGAAGAAGAGTGGCATCAATATCCTGGGAGGGAAATTTGCTACGGCTCTTCGGGGTAGGGGGATTGTTTAAACTAATTTGTCAGGGGATGGGAAAACGAGCTGTAGTCCAGAAGCCAGTGTTGAGAGTAGTGAGGTACTGCGGAGGGTATAAAGGTCGCAGGAGAGTACGGCTGGCAGGAAGGTGGGTTGAAGTCAGTCTATTTCACTACAAGTAGCATCCGGAATAAGGGAGGTGAACTTGGAGCGTGGATTGGTACTTTGGACTACGATGTTGTGGGTATTACGGAGACATGGTTAGAACAGGGACAGGATTGGTTGTTGGAAGTTGCGGGGTATAGATGTTTCAGTAGGAATAGGGAAAGTGGTAAAAGAGGTGGAGGATCAGCATTGTTAATCAAGGAGAGTTTAACGGCTGCAGAAAGGCAGTTCGAGTGGGATCTGCCCACTGAGGTAAAGGGGCTGAGGTTAGAAATAGGAAAGGAGCGGTCACGTTGTTAGGAGTTTTCTATAGGCCCCCAAATAGTAATAGAGATGTGGAGGAATAAATTGCACAACAGATTATGGATAGGTATGGAGGTCTCAGGGTAGTTGTCATGGGTGACTTAACTTTCCAAATATTGGTTGGAACCTCTGTAGGTCGAACAATTCGGATGGGGCAATTTTCGTGTGTGCAAGAGGGTTTCCTGACACAATCTGTGGATAGGCCGACAAGAGGTGGGGCCACACTGAATTTGCTATTGGGTAATGAATAGGGCGAAGTGTTAGATTTGTGTGTGCGAGAGCAAGTTGGAGATAATGACCACGTTGCAATAGAGAAGGATAGAGCCATGCAGGGCAAGGTTTGTAATTGGGAGAGGGATAATTATAATGCAAATAGGCAAGAATTAGGGAGCATAAAGTGGGAACAGAAACGGTCAGGGGAAGGCACAAATGAAAAGTGAAGCTTGCTGAAGGAACAAATACTACGTGTTGTTTCTAGGCATGTCCCTGTCAGGCAGGGAGGAAATGGCCATGTGAGGGAACCCTGGTTCACAAAAGAGGTTGAATATCTTGTCAAGAGGAAAAAGGAAGTGTACTTAAGGATGAGAAAACAATGTTCAGTTGGGTCGCTTGAGGGTTACAAGGTAGCAAGGCATGAGCTCAAAAAAAGGGCTTAGGCGAGCTCGGAGAGGGAATGAGAAGTCCTTGGTGGGACGGATCAAGGAAAACCCCAAGGCTTTTTACTCTTATATGAGAAATGAAAGAATGACCAGCGTGAGGTTAGGGTTGGTCAAGGACAGTAGTGGGAACTTATGCATGGAGTCAGAAGAGATAGGAGAGTCGTTGAATGAATACTTTTCTTCAGTGTTCACCAAGGAGAGGGGCTATGTTTTTGAGGATGAGAATGTGATACAGGCGGATAGGCTGGAGGAGGTTGGTGTTCTGAGGGAGGATGTATTAGCAATTTTGAAAAATCTTAGGATCCACAAGTCCGCTGGGCCAGATGCGATATATCCTAGGATTCCTTGGGAGGCAAGGGATGAGATTGCAGAGTCTTTGGCTTTGATCATTGGGTCCTCACTGTCCACGGCGATAGTGCCAGAGGACTGGAGAGTGGCGAATGTTGTTCCTCTGTTCAAGAACGTGAATAGGAATGACCCTGGTAATTATAGGTCAGTGAGCCTTACTTCGGTGGTCGGTAAGTTAATGGAAAAGGTCCTGAAGGATAGGATTTGTGACCATTTGGAAAGATGCAGCTTAGTCCGCGATAGTCATGAAGGTTAAGTCTTGCATCACAAATTTGATCGAATTCTTTGAGGAGGTAACTAACTGTGTAGATGACAATAGGGCTGTTGATGTCGTATACATGGATTTTAGTAAGACGTTTGATAAGTTTCCTCATGGTCGGCTTATGAAGAAAGTAAGGTGGTGTGGGATAGATGAAAATTTGGCAAAATGGATAAGTAACTGGCCATCACATAGAAGACAGAGGGTGGCGGTGGATGGAAAATTTTCAGACTGGAGACCAGTTACCAGCGGTGTACCACAGGGATCAGTGCTGGGTCCTCTGCTATTTGTGATATTTATCAATGAATTGGAGAAGGGGACTGAAGTGTGTGTCAGTAAATTTGCAGATGACACCAAGATTGGTGCAGCAGTGGATGAGGTGGAGGGCTGTTGTAGGCTGCAAAGAGACATTGATAGGATGCAGAGCTGGGCCAAATAATCACAGCTGGATTTTAAACGTGACAGGTGACTCTTTTTGGTAGGGAACGATTGAATGTGAATTACAGGTTCAACGGCAGGGTTCTGAGGAATGTGGAGGAACAGAGAGATCTTGGGGTTCATGTCCACATATCTCTGAACGTTGCCACTCAAGTGGATAGAGCCATGACGAAGGCCTGTACTATGTTGGGTTTATGAACAGGGGGATTGAACTTAAGAGCCGTGGGGTTGTGCTGAAACTGTACATGATCCTGGTGAGACCACATTTGGAATATTGTGTGCAGTTTTGGTCACCTCACTATGGGATGGATGTGGAAGCATAGGAAATGGTGCAAAGGAGATTCATCAGGGTGCTGCCTGGTTTGTAGGGTAGCTCCCACAGTGTGCTAGATACACGTCCCTAAGGGCAGCACGGTGGCACAGTGGGTCAGCACCATCGTCTCCCGGCGCCGAGGTCCCAGGTTCGATCCCGGCTCTTGGTCCCTGTCCGTGTGGAGTTTGCACATTCTCCCTACTTTTACGTGGGTTTCGCCCCCACAACCCAAAAATGTGCAGGGCTGTTGGATTGGCCACGCTAAAATGCCCCTTAATTGGCAAAAATGAATTAATTACTCTAAAATTAAAATAAAACATACACTGTTGTTTCGGGCTTTGGGTCTGGGTATCAAAGTGTGTTCTGTACACTGTCCTTTCCGTCTTTGGGACTGGTTGAGACAGTGAGCAAAGAATAAAGAAAAATACAGCACAGGAAGAGGCCCTCCAAGCCTGTACCGGTCATGATACCAAACTTGGCCAAAACCCTCAGCACTTCCTTCTGCCGTATCCCTCTGCACCCATCCTGTTCGTCTAGATTGCTTTTTTTTTTAAATTTAAGGTACCAAATTATTTGTTACCGCAAACAAAGGGCAATTCCGGATAGCCAATCGATCCATCCTGCACATTTTGGGTTGTGGGGGTGAAAACTACGCCAAGAGATCGGGTGCATGTGCAAACTACACACGGACAGTGACCCAGGGCCGAGATTTGAACCCGGGTCCTCAGCACCGTAGTCGCAGGGCTAACCAGTGCGCCACATGACGCCCTGTCGCCATGCTGTTTCATCGCCGTTCGTGTATCTGCTCCTACAACCTCCTCTGGCACGTTCAAGGCACTCTCCATGCCGGAAAAGTGGAGGATCCAGCCGAGGGACTATCCCATTGATTGTGATTATGAGCTGAAGGAATGGATTTTTAATTAATGTAATTATTGTTGTGTGGTCAGGAATTATAGATTCTATTCCACGGAGTAACAAGCTTAATTTGATTATTTTCTGAACAATAATTAGAAACCGCCTGTTATTATTGGAATGAACAATCCTTTGGCAATCACAGTGAAAGATGCAATGAAATGTTTTTAGTTATTTGCTGTGTTTGATGGACTGAAATCTATTTTGGTATTTTGTCTCAATGTTGCGCAAATAATAATTGGTTGTGAAATGTTTGTTGGACTTTAACATAATGAGCTATTCACTGATTTCATTCACCCACGCAATGAATGAATGAGATAATTCTTTATTGGACCAAACAATCAATTGAAGTTCACTCTGATTATTGGGAAGAATTATATTAACAGGTGACTAATCTTCGTCAGAAAATAATTAAATAATTAAAGTAAAGAGCACTAGATCCGTCATAATGTAATGTCACCAGTTTAAAGATAATTAATGTTGGGACTCTGGTAATCATAGATGAAAATATTAAAAGCCTTTTTAACAGATTGTTCTTACATATTTGCTTTGATTATTGAGTGTAATGATTAAAAGTTAGTTACTTTGACTCGTGGACTGACAAATAATTGGCTTGTTCACTTTAATACCGCATCCAAGCAGTAGAAAACATCTTGGTCCAAAGGACAATCTCAACAACTCTTTTTCTCAGTCGGGCCAGCCCCGTTTTCCGGCGGTTTCCCTCTCCGGGGGGGGGGGGGGGGGGGGTGATGCTACTGGATGCTGAATAGCTCAACTTGTTCCGGGATTTATTGTTAAATGGTGGAATTTGTGAATCCTCAGGAAATAGTAAGTGGGATAGTGAGATACTGACAAAATAATTGACCCACCCAAAATAACCCACCCGCCCCGCCCCGCCGGCAGCGGGATTCTCCATTTTGAAAAAAAGATTAGATAAACCAATTATTTTCTTCCAATTAAGGGGCAATTTAGTGTGGCCAATCCACCTACTCTGCACTTCTTTGGGTTGTGGTGGAGAAACCGACGTAGACACGGGGAGAATGTGCAAACTCCACACGGACAGTGACCCAGAGCCGGGATCGAACCTGGGACCAACAGCGCCGTGAGGCAGCTGTGCTAATTACTAGGCCACCGTGTTGCCCCAGCGGGATTTTCCATTGATGCAGCTATTCAATGCCACCGTTGTGACCACCCACACACTGTCGGGAAAACCGCGGGGCGTGAGTGCGCTTCCGCTGATGCGGAACATCCCACCAATGGAGAATCCAGCACAGTACATTTGAATGGGGATCTGTTGCAGTTAACTGATGCTGTCTGTCAAACTGGCACAAATCCCGCACCCCACTCACACCCCAGTAAAGCAGAACTGGAGAGAGGGGAGTTCGATAGCTCCTACAGGAAAGCAATGATTACAAAAGTATATCTTTCGGGAGTTTTCTGAAAATTTAACGCTCGTTTGGTAATATCGTAGTGAGAGATTTCATTAATTGCTTTAATCAGTCACTGCATTTAGATTTATTGTCATGTGTGCAAAGGGAGCTCGTGTGTACAGTGAGATAAAAAGGGATAGAGGAAGGAAAAGTGAGAGAGAGGGACACAGTGAAAGAGGGAAGAGAAAGAGATGGACGCTAATAGAAAGAGTACACAGTGAGAGAGAGACACTGAGAGGGACAGAGAGAGGTAGAGGAATAGAGAGAGGAAATGAGAGGGAGGGACAGAAAGAGGGACGCAGATAGAAGGAGGTACATCGTGAGAGAGAGAGGGACTGAGAGGGACAGAGAGAGAGGGAGGAATAGAGAGAGGGAAATGAGAGGGAGGGACAGAGAGAGAGACGCAGATAGAAGGAGATATACAGGAGAGAGAGGGACTGAGAGGGATTGAGAGTGAGGGAGGAATAGAGAGGGAAATGAGAGGGAGGGACAGAGAGAGGGACGCAGATAGGAGGTACATAGTGAGTGAGAGAGAGGGACTGAAGAGAGCATGATTGAGAGAGAAGGAAGCAGACGGAGAGGTACACAGTCAGAGAGAGGGACACAGTGGGGCGTAGAAAAAGAGGTAGATAGCAAGAGAGGGGCGCAGAGAGGGACAGAGCGAGAGGGACGCAGGTAGAGAGATACAGACTGAGAGATAGGGACACGGAGAGAGAGGGAGGGGGATAGAGTGAGAGAATGTGAGAGAGGAACTCAGCGACAGTGATGGAGAAAGAGAAGGGACGCAGATATACAAAGGTACACAGTTCGTGTGGGACACAGAGCAGGACTGAGAAAGAGGGAGATTGAGTGAAGGAATGGGACACAGCGAAAGAGCGATACAGTGAGATACACAGAGAGAGGGGGGACAGAGAAAGGGACAAAGACAAAAAGAGGTAGAAAGTGAGATATAGGGACACAGCGAAGGACATAGTGAGATAAATAGATAGTGAGAGAAAGTGAGAGAGACGGACACAGTGTGAGCGTGGGCCTCAGATAATAATGGATAATAATGGGAGAAGGTAGATTAAATAGATATGACAAGGGGTGAAATTATTCTTTCTCAATAACTGGGGCCAGTCTTTGTCTGAACTGGAAGTTATGTGAATGATTATGGATAGATGTCACAGACTAGTGCACGGAGCCCAGCACTGCGGGAATGCTGCACTGTTGTGGATTGATGTTTCAGTCTGAGACATGGAGATCAGCGCGGCGGGAATGCTACACTGTTGTGGATTGATGTCCCAGTCCAGTATCTAGACCTCAGCACTGCGGGAATGCTACACTGTTGTGGATTGATGTCCCAGTCCAGTATCCAGAGCACAGCACTGCGGGAATGCTACACTGTTGTGGATTGACGTTCCAGTCCAGTATCTAGAGCACAGCACTGCGGGAATGCTGCACTGTTGTGGATTGATGTCCCAGTCTAATACACTGAGCTCAGCACTGCGGGTATGCTGCACTCTTGTGGATTGATGTTCCAGTCCAGTATCTATACCTCAGCACTGCGGGAATGCTGCACTGTTGTGGATTGATGTCCCAGTCCAGTATCTATACCTCAGCACTGCGGGAATGCTGCACTGTTGTGGATTGATGTCCCAATCCAGTATCTATACCTCAGCACTGCGGGAATGCTGCACTGTTGTGGATTGATGTCCCAATCCAGTATCTATACCTCAGCACTGCGGGAATGCTGCACTGTTGTGGATTGATGTCCCAGTCCAGTGTCTATACCTCAGCACTGCGGGAATGCTGCACTGTTGTGGATTGATGTCCCAGTCCAGTATCTAGAGCACAGCACTGCGGGAATGCTGCACTGTTGTGGATTGATGTCCCAGTCCAGTGTCTAGAGCTCAGCACTGCGGGAATGCTACACTGTTGTGGATTGATGTCCCAGTCCAGTATCTAGAGCACAGCACTGCGGGAATGCTGCACTGTTGTGGATTGATGTCCCAGTCTAATACACTGAGCTCAGCACTGCGGGAATGCTGCACTGTTGTGGATTTATGTCCCAGTCCAGTATCTAGACCTCAGCGCTGCGGGAATGCTACACTGTTGTGGATTGATGTCCCAGTCTAATACACTGAGCTCAGTACTACGCGAGGGCTGCATTTTCGTGAATAGATGCCCCAGTCTGACACATGGAGATCAGCACTGCCAGAGTAATGCACTGTTGTGGTTACATACCCCACTCCAGTACATGGAGCTCGGCACTGCGGGAGCGGTTCCTTGGTTAAGATTCATGTACCAGTCTAAGGCATGGCGCTCAGCACTGCGGGAGCGCTGTATTGTTGTGGATTGACGTCCCAGTCTAATGCATGGAGCTCAGCACTGCGGGAATGCTGCACTGTTGTGGATTGATGTCCCAGTCTAATGCATGGAGCTCAGCACTGCGGTGGTGCTGCATTGTTGTGGATTGACGTCCCAGTCTAATGCATGGAGCTCGGCACTGCGGGAGGGCTGTAGTGTTGTGGATTGACGTCCCAGTCTAATGCATGGAGCTCAGCACTGCGGTAGTGCTGCATTGTTGTGGATTGACGTCCCAGTCTAATGCATGGAGCTCAGCACTGCGGTGGTGCTGCATTGTTGTGGATTGACGTCCCAGTCTAATGCATGGAGCTCCGCACTGCGGAGGCGCTGCATTGTTGTGGATTGACGTCCCAGTCTAATGCACGGAGCAGAGCACTGTGTGACTGCTGCATTGTTGTGGCTTGATATCCCAGTGCAATGATGACATCAGCACTGCGGAAGTGTGTTCTGGAGGAAGCAGCAAATGGTTAACCTGCCGACATCTTCCTCGGAGAGGGAATATATGGGTTATGCTGCGGTTATTCTGTGTGGAGCTGGGGTTCTCGAATTTTCTGCAACAACATAACTCTCTGCACGAACGTGAACAGAAACTCTACATCCTTCACATCTAATTTTCTATTTGGGGATATTCCGTGAAATGATTGACCGCACTGTTTTCGGAGCAAACATTTGTGGAACTTGAATAAAGGTCACACATCCCTCAAACGGGTGGCTGTACTTTGGGTGCTGCGAACAGTTCTTTAAATAGCTGTTTTATTGTCTGTGTTCCTGGATATTGGAAGTGGTGTTCTCCATCCTGAGGCAACGCACAACTCTCTACTGTTCAGGGAGAAAATCAACCGACCGGAGAGTGGGAGTGAGGGAGTAGGATTCAACATGGCAGGAATTGTGACAGAGGGAGTCAGTGAATCGGCGCAGACTAGCGGGTGGGAGAGAGTCTGTAGAGGACAGGAAGTGGAAGGGAGGGACTGGTTGCGTATTGGCCAGAAAGTGTCAGGGAGGGCGTAAGGCTGTAGACATCAGAGAGCTGGAAAGACAGAATCTGAATACGGCAGGTAATGGGAGGCCGGGAGGTCGAGAGGGAGCGAGGGTCACTTTAAATCATGTAGTGGGAGGGAACTGATTCTGTGTAGGTCCGTGAGTAGGAGGGAGGTGCGGAGTCTGTCGAAGACGGTGTGTGGGAGACAGGGCGGGTGTGAGTCTGTACAGGAAAATAAGTGGGTGGGAGTGAAGGAATGCGTTTGTACACAACCAGAAGCTGAAGTGAGTGAGTTTGTACAGACCAGGGGTGGAAGGTGGGCGTGTGTTTTTAAAACCAGGACGTGGAGAAAGTGTGTGAGTTTGTTCAGAACAGTAGGTGGAGGGAGTGAGTTTGTGTAGACGAGGGTGTGGAGGGAGTGAATTTGAGCATACCAGGTGGAGTGAGTGTGTTTGTGCAGACTAGGAGGTGGAGAGAGTGCGTTTGTGCAGACCAGGACGTGGAGAGAGTGCGTTTGTGCAGACCGGGAGGTGGAAGGAGGGAGTGAGTTTGTACAGACCAGGAGGTGGATGGAGGGAGTGAGTTTGTGCAGACCAGGAGGTGGATGGAGGGAGTGAGTTTGTGCAGATCCGGAGGTGGAGGGAGGGAGTGAGTTTGTACAGACCAGGAGGTGGATGGAGGGAGTGAGTTTGTGCTGACCAGGTGGAGGGAGGGAGTGAGTTTGTGCAGACCCGGAGGTGGAGAGAGGAAGTGAGATTGTGCTGACCAGGTGGAGGGAGTGAGTTTGTGCAGACCCGGAAGTGGAGGGAGGGAGTGAGTTTGTACAGACCAGGAGGTGGATGGAGGGAGTGAGTTTGTGCAGACCCGGAGGTGGAGGAAGTGAGTTTGTACTGACCAGGAGGTGGAGAGAGGAAGTGAGATTGTGCTGACCAGGTGGAGGGAGTGAGTTTGTACAGACCAGGAGGTGGAGTGAGTTTGTGCAGACCAGGAGGTGGAGGGAGTGTGTTTGTGCAGACCTGGAGGTGGAGGGAGGAAGTGAGATTGTGCTGACCAGGTGGAGGGAGTGAGTTTGTACAGACCACGAGGTAGAGGGAGTGAGTTTGTGCAGACCAGGAGGTGGAGGGAGTGAGTTTGTGCAGACCCGGAGGTGGAGGAAGTGAGTTTGTAAAGACCTGGAGGTGGAGGGAGGAAGTGAGATTGTGCTGACCAGGTGGAGGGAGTGAGTTTGTACAGACCACGAGGTAGAGGGAGTGAGTTTGTGCAGACCAGGAGGTGGAGGGAGTGAGTTTGTGCAGACCAGGAGGTGGAGGGAGTGAGTTTGTGCAGACCAGGAGGTGGAGGGAGTGAGTTTGTGCAGACCAGGAGGTGGAGTGAGTGAGTTTGTGCAGACCTGGAGGTGGAGGGAGTGAGTTTGTGCAGACCAGGAAGTGGAGGGAGTGAGTTTGTGCAGACCAGGAGGTGGAGTGAGTGAGTTTGTGCAGACCTGGAGGTGGAGGGAGTGAGTTTGTGCAGACCAGGAGGTGGAGGGAGTGAGTTTGTACAGACCAGCAGGTGGAGGGAGTGAGTTTGTACAGACCAGGAGGTGGAGGGAGTGAGTGAGTTTGTGCAGATATGGAGGTGGAGGGAGGAGGTGAGTTTGAGCAGACCAGGAGGTGGAGGGAGGGAGTTTGTTCAGATGAGGATATTGCGAGAAGGAGTGAGTGTATTCAAGTATTGGAGTGGGAGGCTGTAATGTATGGAATATTATTATATACAAGAAACCTAATGTTGCTGCGCTGTGCCAAGTTTGTCACCGTCACACTGACTGATTCTATTTTATGTCTCCGCATTGATCTCCATCTGGCTGAAATACACCTAATTAATTCCTTCATCGTGTTTTCTTTTACTTTTAGTGGGTCATCTTCCAAAACGTCTTCTGAATGCCCTGTCCAGAAACAGTGATGGCCAATCACTGAGAAGGTGGTACCTGACCGTCCCCCTTCCCGAAACGGTGATGGGTCAAAGTCATATTGAAGGTCAAGCTGAATGATCCAGTGAGGGACGACCATCATCCCGAGATTTCCATGTTCTCACTGAATGGAAGCTTATTCCCGGGAAAACAGGCTAATTAATTACTTCACTCCTCTAACAGCTGACCTTGCATTACTGCTGTTGGATAATGGCCTGTAATCTGAAATAAAACGTACTGCATTGGTCACTGCTTCATGTCTTGTTTACCCTCAGGATCAGGCTGTCTGTCTAGAAGGTGTAGGGTTGAATTGAAGCTGGGCCCAGATGTGTATATTCCAGAAAATAGGAAGGGGATGTCAGCGCAAATGGTCTGAGATAAGATAGGGGGCCCACAATATCAGCTCTCTGACCATTTACATGTAAGGATGTCTCACAAATACTGGGCTATGGAGAAGGAGCTGGGGGTCTGGAAGTGATAGCGGTAACCCTGGAAATGGTTCTGGATTTCAGCAATTGATTCAGAAAATAGGGACGGGATTTAATAGGAGAGTAAGAGGATGGTAAAGTGATTCCGAGGCTGAGAATGTAATTCAGGGAATGGTGCAGGAGATCAGAGTGTGGAGGGAATGTTGAGGGGGTGCTGAGGTTTGCTTTAATTTTTCAGGGCACCCCGGATGTTTTCAGAACACCACAATCGTTTTCCGGGAACAGTTACCGGTTTCTAGTCGCCGTGACCTGTATCACAGAAGGGGTCAGGGCACCGTGACCTGTATCATGGAAGGGGTCAGGGCACCGTGACCTGTATCATGGAATGGGTCAGGGCACCGTGACCTGTATCATGGAAGGGGTCAGGGCACCGTGACCTGTATCATGGAAGGGGTCAGGGCACCGTGACCTGTATCATGGAAGGGTTCAGGGCACCGTGACCTGTATCATGGAAGGGGCCAGGGCACCGTGACCTGTATCATGGAAGGGGTCAGGGCACCGTGACCTGTATCATGGAAGGGGCCAGGGCACCGTGACCTGTATCATGGAAGGGGTCAGGGCACCCTGACCTGTATCATGGAAGGGTTCAGGGCCCGGGACCTGTATCATGGAAGGGGTCAGGGCACCGTGACCTGTATCATGGAAGGGGTCAGGGCACCGTGACCTGTATCATGGAAGGGGTCAGGGCTCCGTGACCTGTATCGTGAAATGGTTCAAGATAACGTGAAGTGTTTCTAGACGCCATGGAGGTGCTCAGGACACCGTTACGGGACTCTAGGCCCCGGGGAGGGGTACAGGGCACGGTGAAGGGTTTCTAGGCCCCGGGGAGGGGTACAGGGCACGGTGAAGGGTTTCTGGGCTCCATGGCGAGTTTGGGGACACCGTGAAGCGTCTATAGGCGTCACGGAGGGGTTTCGGGCTCTGGTATGTTTCTAGGCGCCGTGGAGGTGCTCAGGACACCTATACGGGTTTCGCGGCGACATGGAGGGCTTTCGAACACCTTGAAGGGCCTCCCAGCGCCATGGCGGGGTGCAGGACACCTGGAATGGATTGTAGGAGCCATGGAGGGATACAGGACACCGTGCAGGGTCTCTAGGCGCTACGGAGGGTTTCAGGGAACTGTGGAGTTTCTAGGCGCCATGGAGGGGTGCAGGGCACCATGAAGGGGTTCTAAGCGCCATGGAGGGGTGCAGGGCACCATGAAGGGGTTCTAAGCGCCATGGAGGGGTGCAGGGCACCATGAAGGGGTTCTAAGCGCCATGGAGGGGTGCAGGGCACCATGAAGGGGTTCTAGCCGCCATGGAGGGGTGCAGGGCACCATGAATGGGTTCTGAGCGCCATGGAGGGGTGCAGGGCACCATGAAGGAGTTCTAGCCGCCATGGAGGGGTGCAGGGCATCATGAAGGAGTTCTAAGCGCCATGGAGGAGTGCAGTGTACCATTGGGGGGTTCCAGGCGCCATGGAAGGTTTCAGAACACCGTGCTGGGTTGCAGTTTACCGCAAAGGGTATTTGAGGACTGGAAAATATTTTAGCTAACGGAACGATACTCCCTCTGGAGGGGAAGAGGTTTCATGGGTGACTGATGGATTGATATAGCGACAAGATATTTTGAACGGTCGGAGGGAGAAGAAAGTGAGGGGGATTTCCAGGGAGTGCAGATGGTACTGGGGAACGTTTCAGTGGATAGGGAAGCGGCAGTGACAGGGCTCAAGGGAACTGAAATCATTTCACTGGGTGGGGAGGGAATGAGGGGCTAAGGAAGATTATCAGTGTGTTTAGAAAGGATTGGGAGAGATGGGAATGACTGTCACTGGGTGCGGAAGGCAAAGAGGATGGGAACGAGATTCGGTTTTTGTCAAAAGGGATCAGGAATAGGTGTAGAGGGGAGGCGGTGGCGGAGTGGTATTTTCATTGGACCAGTTAACCAAAGACTCAGGTAACCTAAATTATGCTCTGGGGGGGGGGGGGGGGGGGCCCAGAGGGGCCACTATTCATGGTGGTTCATGTCCCACCATTGCAGATGGTGAAATTTGAATTCATTGAAAGTCTGATGGTGACCATGAAAGATTTGTCTATTGTCGTAAAAACTAATCTGGTTCACAAATGTCCTTTAGGAAGGAAATCAGCCGTCTTTACCTGGTCCGGCCTACATGTGACTTCAGACTCACAGCAATGTTGTTGTGTCTTAACTGCCCCAACATTTGGGATTGTCAGGAAATTCTGGCACAGACTGCGCATCCCATGAACACATTAAAAAAAGACATTTGAATGAGTGTCCGATATGAAGCGGAGACTAATATTAATATAATAACCGTTGTATAAATAGTTTATTTAACCAGTGTCCTTAATTTAACAGAGACTATTTAAGCCGTGTACAATATTAAATACAAACTACTTAAACAATGTGAGGGAATTTGCACATTGTCACACAGTAAATAGACCAATTAAATAGTTTCCTGCATTAAACTGTGTCTATTTAAATAGAGTCACACATTAAAATGAGATTATTGAGAAAGTGTCCTCCACTCAACAGAGAGAACTAAAATAGTGCCCTGGAACTACATTAAACGGAGAACATTTAAATAGTGACCTCCATTCAATACAGATTATTTTAAAAGGCTCCTACGTTATAGAACCGATGCAAATCGTGCTCTCCCCACAAACATTGCCAGTTTCTGATATTAAACAGAGATTATTTGAAAAGTATACGCACAAAAAAACAAAGATTTATGTTGGACATTATTAAAACAACGTCCAACATTAAACAGGGACTATGTAAAAAGTATATATAATAAAACAGAGATTATTAAACCAAGGTGCGACATTAAACAGGCACCATTTAAACAGTATACATAATAAAACAAGTATTATTAAAACAATGTACGACATTAAACAGGCACCATTTAAACAGTATACATAATCAAACAGAGATTATTGAATCAATGAACGACATTAAACAGGCACCATTTAAACAGTATACATAATCAAACAGAGATTATTGAATCAATGAACGACATTAAACAGGCACCATTTAAACAGTATACATAATCAAACAGAGATTATTGAATCAATGTACGACATTAAACAGACACCATTTAAACAATATACATAATCAAACAGAGATTATTGAATCAATGAACGACATTAAACAGTCACCATTTAAACAGTATACATAATCAAACAGAGATTATTGAATCAATGTACGACATTAAACAGACACCATTTAAACAGTATACATAATCAAACAGAGATTATTGAATCAATGAACGACATTAAACAGGCACCATTTAAACAGTATACATAATCAAACAGAGATTATTGAATCAATGTACGACATTAAACAGAAACCATTTAAACAGTATACATAATCAAACAGAGATTATTGAATCAATGTACGACATTAAACAGACACCATTTAAACAGTATACATAATCAAACAGAGATTATTGAATCAATGTACGACATTAAACAGGCACCATTTAAGCAGTGTACATAATCAAACAGATTATTGAATCAATGTACGACATTAAACAGACACCATTTAAACAGTATACATAATCAAACAGATTATTTAATCAATGAACGACATTAAACAAAGACCAGTTCAACCATTTTCTCCATTAATAGGAGGCTAGAAAATGACTCCTCTCTCAAAAGAGACTATTTAGTCATAGACTCACAGAATTTCAGTGCAGGTGCCTTTAACGACATGGCTACACTTCCATCCAAGTACAAGATCTTGTAAAGGACGGATGCAAAAGCTTTGGTTCATCCTCCTCGGATTATTCCTGTTCCACTAAGAGAAAGAATTAAACTAGAATTGGGAAGGCTAAAACAATAATGAATAATTTCATGAGTCACTGACCCAACTAACAGGGTCAGTTCCATCGTTTGCGTGAAGAAACCGTCAGGTGATCTACAGAAGGGAAAAAGCTGGAAAATCTCAGTAAGTCTGGCAGCGTCTGAAGGGAGAGAAAAGAGTCCGATGACTCTTTGTCAAAGCTCTACGGATCTACGTGGGTGATCTACGGATAGGTATAGACCACAAGGCTCTCAACAAGAACATCATGAGCGAACACTATCCCATTCCAAAACGAGAGGACATCACCAGCCAGGAGGCAAATACGCCTGTGAGTTGTCCAATACACTCTTTTCCAATTAGAGCATATCGTCATTCTGTTGGTGTCATCGCACTAGATGCATTTACAACAGGAACGTAAGATGAACTATTGTCTTTTTGAAACAGTACTGATCCTATTCTGTCCTGACTCGCAACAGACGAAATTTATGTCTTCCTATTTGGATCGAAAGAAGCTAAGATAGGTG
The DNA here is from genome assembly GCF_902713615.1 of Scyliorhinus canicula. NCBI lineage: Eukaryota > Metazoa > Chordata > Chondrichthyes > Carcharhiniformes > Scyliorhinidae > Scyliorhinus > Scyliorhinus canicula. The sequence goes on from NW_024055508.1 coordinate 363,405, forward strand.
CTGTTGTTAATTGGGATTTTAAATCAAGCCACTCTTTGATGATCACTTGCTCATTCGAAAGAGGTGGATTTCTGATCAAGTTTCGAAGAGCAGTTGTTCCAGTTGATAGAAAAGGTATGAAATTCCCTCCGAAGTTGACAACGCCTGAAAATCGCAGAACTGCCAGACTCGTAGGGGTTGTAAGCATGAGTGGAATTCTTCAGTGTAGGAGCTGCTCACAAAAATGGGAATTAGTCGGGGTAGGGGCTGTTCACTGGCTGGTGAATTAGGCAGGGTAGGGGCTGTTCACAGGGAGGGGAATTAGTCAGGGTGGGTGCTGTTCACAGGGAGAGGGGATTAGTCAGGGTAGGGGCTGTTCACTGGCTGGGGAGGTAGTCAGGATAGGGGCTGTTTACTATCAGGGGAATTAGTTAGGGTAGGGGCTGTTCACAGGGAGGGGGGATTGGACAGGGTGGGGGCTGTTCACAGGGAGGGGGATTAGTCAGGGTGGGGGCTGTTTACTGTCAGGGGAATTAGTCAGGGTAGGGGCTGTTCACAGAGAGGGGGCTTAGTCAGGGTAGGGGCTGTTCACAGGAGGGGAATTATTCAGGGTCGGGGCTGTTCACTGGCAGGAGGATTAGTCAGGGTAGGGGCTGTTCACAGGGAGGGGGATTAGTCACTGTTGGGGATGTTCACAGGCAGGGGAATTAGTCAGGGTGGGGGCTGTTCACAGGGAGGGGGATTAGTCAGGGTAGGGGCTGTTCACCGGCAGGGGAATTAGTCAGGGTGGGGGCTGTTCACAGGGAGGGGGATTAGTCAGGGTAGGGGCTGTTCACCGGCAGGGGAATCAGTCAGGGACGGAGTTGCTCACAGGGGAAATGAGAATTAGTCAGTGCAGGGGCTGATCACAGTGGATGGGAATTAGTCATTAGATGGTACGTTCACAGGCAGGAGGAATTAACCACCATCATAGAACATAGAACAGTACAGGCCCTTCGGCCCTCGATGTTGTGCCGAGCAATGATCACCCTACTTAAACCCACGTATCCACCCTATACCCGTAACCCAATAAACCCCACCCCTTAACCTTACTTTTTAAGACACTACGGGCAATTTAGCATGGCCAATCCACCTAACCCGCACATCTTTGGACTGTGGGAGGAAACTGGAGCACCCGGAGGAAACCCACCCACACACGGGGAGGACGTGCAGACTCCACACAGACAGTGACCCAGTCGGGAATCGAACCTGGGACCCTGGAGCTGTGAAGCATTTATGCTAACCACTATGCTACCGTGCTGCCCCATCGTGGTCAATTAGACAGGATAGGGACTTGTAGCTGGGATGCAGGATTAGTCATGGCACCGAGTAGTCACAGACAGGCGGAATTAGTCAGTCTGTGATCCGTCACGGTGAAAATGATATTAATCATGGTATTGCCTGCAAACAGTGATCATAGAACATAGAATTCACAGTGTAGAAGGAGGTCATACGGCGCATCGAGTCGCCGCCGGCCCTTCTAAATAGCACCCGACTTAAGCTCAGACATCCACCATATCCCGGGAACCCAGGTACCCACCTAAACGACATGGGTATAAAAAAGAATGAGGTCCAAAAAGCAGAATACAGGGAACTAGGATGGAATTTAAGAAATAGGTCCTCAATGGTCGTGATCTCTGTATTACCGCCGGTTCCACGTGCTAATCACAGTAGAAATAACAGGAGAAACAGGATAAATACTTGGCTGGAGAGATGGTTTCAGGGTGAGGGCTTCAGATTCCTGGGACATTGGGACTGGTTTGGGGGGCGGTGGGACCTGCATAAACTGGACATGCTATACCTGGGCAGGACTGGGATTGATATCCCAGGGGGCTAATTGCTAGACCGGTTGGAGAGGGATTAAACTAATATTGCCAGGGGGATGGGAAGCTATTCAAGGAGACAGAGAAAGAGGGAGTTAGGACAGAAGCAGAAGATAGAATAGTGAAGAAGAAAAGTGATAGGTGAAGAAACCGAGGGTAAAATTCAAACAGGGCAGTACAGAAAAATATTGGGAGAAAGAAAAACTTTGTAAAAAAGACAAACTTCAAGTCTCTGAACCTTAATGCACGGAACATTTGCCATGACATGAAAATGAAAAAATGAAAATCACTTATTCTCACAAGTAGGCTTCAAATGAAGTTACTATGACAAGCCCCTAGTCGCCACATTTCGGCGCCTGTTGAGGGATGCCGATACGAGAATCGAACCGTGCTGCCGGCCTGTCTTTGTCTGCTTTCAAAGCCAGCGATTTAGCCCTGTGCTAAACAACCCCTGTTTTGCAATTGGTTTAACTAATCACGCAGATAGAAATCAATGGATATGACATCATTGGGATTACGGAGACATGGTTGCAGGGGGAACAGGGATGGGAACTGAATGGCCCAGTGTTTTCAGTATTTATGAATGACAGTCATAAAAGAAAAGATGGTGGCGTGCCGCTGCTGGTTTAAGACGAAATTAACACAGTAGTGTGAAATTATATTAGCTCTGACAATGTGGAATCTGTATGGGTACAGTTGAGAAATACCAAGCTTCAAAAGATATTAGTGGCAGGGGGATGGGAACCTATAAAAGGAGACAGAGAAAGAGGGAGCAAGGACAATAGCAAAAGGCAGAAAGGTGAAGAAGAAAAGTGGTAGGTGGAGAAACCAAGGGCAAAATTCAAACAGGGCAGTAGATAAAAATATTGGGAGCAAGAAAAACAGTGGTGAGATTGGAATGGCAATAAACAAGAAGTTACAGATGCATGTAACAAGGGAATATCTGTGATCATGGATGATTTCAATGCTCAAATAGATTGGGCAAATCAAATAAGCCACAATGCCTGAGAGAAGGAATTACTGGAGTGTATACGGGATGGTTTCTTTGACAAATATATGGAGGAACCAACTAGAGAGCACGCCATCTTTGACTGGGTACTGTGTAATGAGAAGGGAGTCATTGGCAATCTGGCTGTTCGAGACTCTTTGGGGTTGCGAGACCATATCATGATTGAATTTTTTATCAAGATGGAGAGTGAAGAAGTTGGTTCGGAGACTAGGGTGCTCAATCTTGAAAAAGGGAACTATGAAGATATGAGGCGTGAGGGAGAGAGATTGGGAGAGTTACTTAAAGGAATGGAAGAGGATAGACCACGGCAAACATTCAAGGAACACATAGGGAGACGACAACAACTGTTCATCACTGTCTGGCACAACACCAAAGGCGGTAAGCAGGCCAATCCATGGCTTACAAAGGAAATTAGATATTGTACCCGATACAAGGAAGCAGCATACAGCTTGGCCAAGAAATTAGTCTGTGGTTTGGGAGCAGTTTAGAATTCATCAAAGAAGGCCAGAGGGATTGATTAAGAAGCGGAAAGGTCAGTACGAATGGAAACTTGCAGCGAGCATGAAGACTGACACTAAGAGTTACTATATATATGTGACGAGGAAGAGATTGGTAAAGAGAAATATGGGCCCCCGACAGACAGAAACAGGGGAATACATAATAAATGACAAAGAAATGGCTGAGCAATTGAATACATGCTGTGGTTCTGTCTTTGCAAAAGAGAACAAAAATCAGTCAGCAGAAACTTTGGAGAATGAAAGGTTTAGTGAGAGGGAAGCACTGAGGTAGATCGTCATTAGAAGAGAAAAGGTGCTGGGAAAATTGATGGTAGTAAAGGCGGATAAATCGCCAGGGCCGAAGAACCTGCAACCCAGAGTGCTTCAGGATGTGGCTCAGGAAATTGTGGATGCATTGGTGGTCAAGCTCCCGGATTCTATAGAGTCTGGAACTGTTCCTGCAGACTGCAGGGTAGCTCACGACACTCTGATATTCAAAACGGGAGGTAGAGAGAATGCAGGGAATTATACACCAGTAAACCAAACATCGGTATTGGGGAATCCATTATCAAGCACTTTATAGCGGAACAGCATGGATTTATGAAGGGAAAATCATGCTTGACAAATCTGTTGGAATTCTTTGAAGATGCAACCAGTCCAGTTGACAAGGGGGATCTAGTCGATGTGGAATATCTGGACTTTCAGAAGGCGTTTGACAAAGTTCCGTATCAGAGATTATTGTGCAAACTTACAGTGCATGGGATTGGAGGAAATGTATTGAAGTAGATGGAAAACTGGTTGTCAGAGAGAAAACAAAGAAAAGGGATTAATGGGTCATTTTCAAATTGGCAGGCAGTAACGCGTAGGGTACCAGAGCTGTCGGTGCGGGGACGCCAGCTATTCACAATATCTATTAATTATTTGGATGAGGGAATAGAATGTAACATCTCAAAGTGTGCAGATGATAACAAGTGATATGGGAGGGTGAATTGTGACGAGGATGCAGCGATCATACAGAATGATCTGGACAAGTTGGGCGACTGAGCAAATCAATGGCAGAAGTCGTATAATTTCGGTAATTGTGAGGTTATTCACTTTAGAAGCAAAAACGGGGAGGCAGATTACAACCAGAATGGCTGTAAATTGGGAGAGGGGAGTGTACAGCGGGATGTGGCTGTCTTTGCGCTCCATTCGCTGAAGGTAATCATGCAGTCGGTAAAAAAGTCTAATGGTATGTTGGCCTTCATTTTAATTGAGCATTGCCAATCCACCTAACCCGCACATCTTTGGACTGTGGGAGGAAAATGGAGCACCCGGAGGAAACCCAGGCACACACTGGGAGGACGTGCAGACTCCGCACAGACAGTGGCCTAGCTGGGAACCGAACCTGGGACTCTGGAGCTGTGAAGCATTTATGCTAACCACCATGCTACCGTGCATAGTATATTCAAAAGGCGGCTGGATTTAGCACTTGGGAGAATGGGATCAAAGGTTATGGCAAGAAAGCAGGATTGAGCTATTGAGTTGGATGATCAGCAATGATCGTGATGAATGGCGGAGCAGGCTCGAACGTCCATAACACCTCCCCCTGCTCCTATCTTCTCTTTATCGATGTATGTATCAATTTTGTGTTTAGGGCGCACCTCAACAATCGGTTCAGTCGATTTTTTTGAAGGGGTCGGAAATAACTGTGAGCTGTGTTTTGGAGATCCTGCTCACCACACGCACATTTTCTGTTTCTTTCCCAAGCTGCTGTGTTTTGCGGATTTTTTCAGCAGCATTTTGGCACTCCTGAAGGTTGAGTTGAAAACGTGCCTATATTGTGTGTGTCGTGTGGGACTAGCTGGTTTTGAGTACAGGACAGGATGAATGCATTGACAATTGTATCGCTGCTGGTCCGGTGATGGATGTGGTTAACCTTGAGACAAGTGACGCCAGCCAGCGATCACCATGGCTCAGTGGTTGAATGCATTTCCTATACCTCGAGAAGGTCAGGTTAACGGGGAGTGGGTATATAGTGGCCTGTTGGTCTGCGCTTTAAAGGTCTAGTCACTGTTATCTATGTGTGGCAGGGTTTCTTGCTTCATGGTATATTTCAGCAATTGGGGTTCATGTTATTGCTTGTAAACTTTGATGCGTGCAGCACTATTGTGTTGTGTTGCACATTTTTTGATATGAATTTTTTTTCATTTCAGTGACATTTAATTAAAAAGAAAGATATTTGGCACTGAAATCTTGCCAGTTTCTAAACGTTGCCACAGAAAATAGGAAATAGGAGTGGGTTTAGCTGTTTTCCTTTTTCTCATCAAAATGGAAAGGTTCATCTTCTACCACATTTACATTATTTTCAGAACTGTTCGATGGTCCGCTAATCACAATCTGAAACATTCTCCCTGATCGAGCAAATATGTAAACTATCAGTTCTGCAATTATTCGCAAATAATTTGCCAGATTTGTCGAAGAGAGATATTACTTGACCAATAAATCTGCACATTAAGGGAATTCGGAAGCTACATATAATTTCACACTGGTCAAAATTGACCTCTGAATCCACTAGAAGGCAACATAATTTTGAAGAAAATCTCTTAATGATGGTTCACAGCTTTCATGTCTGGATTACTGAAATCGATCAGAAACACATTTTCAGTGTTGGCGCGCGGCACACTGGTTAGCACTGCAGCACAGGGAGCTGAGGACTCGGTTTCGAATCCCGGCCGTGGGTCACTGTCCGTCTGTAGTTTGCACATTCTCCCCGTGTCTACCTGGGTTTCACCCACACACACCAAAGATGCGCAGCGGAGGTGGATTGTCTACGCTAAATTTCCGCTAAATTTGGAAAAAATAATAATTGGGTACTGTAAATTTATTTTCGAAAAGGAAACACGTTTTCGAATAAAGACAGGGGTTTTACAATTGATGAAATGCGGACAAATGTGAGCGACGCTCATTGAGCTCCGCTAGATGCTCTGTTGGAACCTCTCCCTGATACACTCCCTGCACAGTGTGATGTTTTGATTCTGGAGGGTCTCCTGGCCGTCTGCCATTCCATATCCCGGCTGCAGGAGGAAGTGTTTGTTGGGGTTTCTGCGCCGCTCCTCATTATCCAGGTTTAAATGAACTTGTTGGTTCGTAACGACAATAGATATGTCACTGATGACAAATTAATAAATTGGTGCATGCTTAAATAAGTTATTCCATGGATATTTTTTTTATTAAATGGGACAATGCAACTCAGTCCGGGATACTGGTTTGACTGAGATTGGGATTAATGCCAACCCCGCCGGCAGAACATATAATTGAAAGTGTAATGCCTTCTGACCGGAAGCTACCACACGCAACATCATTGCACGGCAGACGGTCCCTGACTTGTTGGACATTACAGACATGGTACCTGGATCAAATACTGTTCCAGGAGAAATGAGTGACGAAACGTGGGACGTTGACAACTTGACTGGAGATTTTGTAATTTGTACCATTCAAACTTTGTATACGCGGACCATGTTGGGATCGGAATTCCAGTGAACCGCATAACTAGGGGAGATGTGAGGATTTAAAACGAAACAATGGTGTCAACCCATCGAATTTTGGATCAGGCGGTAAATCAGAGACCAGGCAAGAGGGAGGGAGGTATTGTTGGGAGAAATGAAACATTGACCGTGAAAACAAGGAATTGGGAGGTCAAATTAGCAGGAGGGACTACAGGTTATGAAGAAGAATAAAACGATGAATATAAAAGATCTGTAACTGAATGGACCGATGATGTGAAATAAAGCAGATGAACTGAGGGCGGACTTGCAATACAGAATCAACATTCGATAGCCATTATGGAGAAATAGTGGGAAGAGGGCAATGATTTTGGCCAGACTATTGAAGAGTGAAGGATGGTTTGGCTGTAAATAAAGGGGGAATAAGGCGAAGGATTGGGTTTCCTCGTTACAGATCATGTCGCCAGCGAAGAGAGCCTTGTTTAGCACACTGGGCTAAATAGCTAGTTTGTAATGCAGAACAATCCAGCAGCGTGGATTCAATTCACATACCGGACTCCCCGAACAGGCGCCGGAATATGGCGGCAAGGGGCTTTTCGCAGTAACTTATTTGAAGCCCACATGTGACAATAAGCTATTATTATTGGAGAGTGATGATCTAAGTTCAGAAGACCAAGAGATGAGAATGGTTTGTTCGGAAATGAGAAGTGATTAAGGCAATGGTTCACTTGGGGGTGTCATGTACAACGTCCCCAAATAATAACCACAGTGTAGAATGCAGCATAATGTAAAAGAGAATTGAAGCTAAAGGGAAAGACGCAGCGATAATCATGGAGACAGAAACTTGTATTGAACCTGGAACATTCAGAATCGTAAAGGCAGACTTAGAAGAACAGTTCATTGAAAACGAGGAACTGTACCGGTTAGAACCTCCGATGGGGAGAGGGGGGATGGAGAGCTTCATGAACAGGCTATGGTTCTCAAGGGTTCAAGAGGAGCTGGTAGAGGGGCTGGGGGCGCCAATAGAGTTGGAGGAGCTAGTCAGGGGGATTGGACAAATGCAGTCAGGTAAGGCGCCGGGGCCGGACGGGTTCCCGGTGGAATTTTATAAAAAGTATGCGGATCTGGTGGCCCCCCTGTTGGTGCGAGCTTTCAATGAGGCATGGGAGGGGGGGGGGGCTTTGCCCCCGACGATGTCGCGGGCACATCTCTCTGATCCTAAAGCGGGATAAGGACCCCTTGCAGTGTGGATCATACAGGCCTATCTCGCTCCTCAATGTTGACGCTAAGTTGCTGGCGAAGATCCTGGCCACCAGGATAGAGGACTGTGTGCCAGGGGTGATACACGAGGATCAGACAGGATTTGTCAAGGGACGGCAGCTCAACACGAATGTGCGGAGACTGCTAAATGTTATTATGATGCCGGCAGTGGAGGGGGAGGCGGAGATAGTGGTGGCGCTGGATGCGGAGAAAGCGTTGATAGAGTTGAGTGGGGGTACCTGTGGGAGGTGCTGGAGCGGTTCGGATTCGGGGAGGGATTCATCAAATGGGTAAGGCTGCTCTACGCGGCTCCGATGGCAAGTGTAGTTACCAATGAAAGGAGATCGGAGTACTTTAGGCTATACCGTGGGACCAGGCAGGGGTGCCCCCTGTCCCCCTTGCTCTTTGCACTGGCGATTGAACCATTGGCTATGGCGTTGAGAGAGTCAGGGAGATGGAGGGGTCTGGTGCGGGGTTGGGAGGAACATTGTGTATCGCTGTATGCGGACGACCTGCTGTTGTATGTGGCGGATCCAGAAGGGGGAATGCCGGGGGTGATGGAGCTGTTGGCGGAATTTGGGGGCTTCTCGGGGTATAAGTTAAATTTAGGCAAGAGTGAGGTATTTGTAGTACACCCGAGTGATCAGGAGGAGGGAATTGGGAGGCTCCCGTTTAAGACGGCAGTGAAGAGTTTCAGATACCTGGGGGTGCAGGTGGCCAGGAGTTGGGGGACTCTCCATAAGCTTAATTTTACCAGGCTGGTGGAACAGATGGAGGAGGAATTTAAAAGGTGGGACATGGTGCCGCTATCGCTGGCGGGCAGAGTGCAGTCCGTCAAAATGACAGTTCTCCCGAGGTTCTTGTTCCTTTTTCAGTGTTTGCCCATCTTTATCCCTAGGGCCTTTTTTAGAAGGGTTACTAGCAGCATCATGAGCTTTGGTTGGGTGCGTGGGACCCCGAGGGTGAAGAGGGGCTTCTTGGAGAGGGGTAGAGATGGGGGGTGGTGGCTGGCGTTACCCAACCTCTCGGGGAATTATTGGGCGGCCAATGTGTCGATGGTGCGCAAGTGGGTAATTGAGGGGTAGGGGGCAGCATGGAAACGGACGGAGAGGGCGTCCTGTGGAGATACAAGCCTGGGGGCCCTGGTAACAACACCGTGGCCGTTCCCTCCTACGAGGTATACCACGAGTCCGGTGGTGGCGGCTACCCTCAAGATCTAGGGGCAGTGGAAGCGACATAGGGTAGAAGTGGGGGGCTCGATGGAGGCTCCGTTAAGGTGGAACCATAGGTTCGTCCCGGGGAACATTGATGGGGGATTTCAGGGTTGGTACAGAGCTGGCATCAGACAGCTGAGGGATCTGTTTATTGATGGGAGGTTTGTGAGCCTAGGGGAGTTGGAGGAGAAATTTGGGCTCCCCCGGGGAACATGTTCAGGTATCTGCAGGTAAAGGCATTTACTAGGCGGCAGGTGGAGGGATTCCCTTCGCTTCCAGCGAGGGGGGTGAGCGACAGGGTGCTTTTGGGGGTCTGGGTCGGAGAGGGTAAGATATCTGACATCTACAAGGTTATGCACGAGGCGGAGGAGGCGTCAGTAGAGGAGCTGAAAGCTAAGTGGGAGGGGGAACTGGGGGAACAGATCGAAGACGGGACATGGGTTGATGCCCTGGAGAGGGTAAATTCTTCCTCCTCATGTGCGCAGCTTAGCCTCATCCAATTCAAGGTGTTGCACCGGGCCCACATGACTGGGACGAGGATGAGTAGGTTCCTGGGCGATGAAGACAGGTGTGTCAGGTGCTCGGGGAGTCCAGCGAACCATGCCATATGTTCTGGGCATGCCCGGCGCTGGAGGAGTTCTGGAAGGGGGTGGCGAGGACGGTGTGGAGGGTGGTGGGATCCAGGGTCAAGCCAGGATGGGGACTCGCGATTTTTGGGGTTGGGGTGGAGCCGGGAGTGCAGGAGGTGAAAGAGGCCGGTGTGCTGGCCTTTGCGTCCCTAGTAGCCCGGCGAAGGATCTTGCTACAATGGAAGGATACGAGGCCGCCAAGCGTGGAGACGTGGATCAATGACATGGCGGGTTTCATTAAGCTAGAGAAGGTCAAATTCGCCCTGAGAGGGTCGGTACAAGGGTTCTTTAGGAGGTGGCAAACTTTTCTCGACTTTCTGGCTCAACAATAGGGTACGGGGACAGTAGCAGCAGCAACCCGGGGGGGGGGGGGGAAGGGGGAGGGAAAAGGTGGGGGGGGCGGACGATGACTATGTTCGTTTATTTAATTTAAATTTATTTTTAAGTTCTTTTGTTGTTCATTGGGGTTGGGGGGGGGGGTGGGATACATACGTCGATACGATCTGGGGTTGTACAGTTATTATGGGTTATTTTGTTGCATTTCATTGTTTGTCGTTATGTTTTATATTTTCTGTAAAAAATACCAATAAAAATTATATTTAAAAAAAAGAAAATATTCGTTGCAGGTTCTTTGAATATTATATTCTGAATCCAACTGGAGTGCGCGCTCTGCTGGACCTGGAACTGGCATTAGTCGGAAATAATTAAACATCTCACAGTGAAAGAGGCAACTCGGAGGCAGCGAACATTTTTTGATTCAATTTTATCTTTATTGGGAGGGGAAGAAAATTGTTTGAGGCTATGTTTTGAAATTTAAATGAGAGGAGTTGTGAGGGTTTGAATGCTGAGCTGATTAAAATTAATGGGAAAATTAGTGTAATGGATAAGTCAGTGAAAATGTTGTGCCACACGTTTAGGGGGATTTCTGAATGAATAGAGTAGCCCCACCATGACAAGGCAGAAAAAAAACAGCAGAAAGATACAACATCCAGTTTAACTTAATCGGTTAAATGGGGCATCACGGTGGCGCGGTGGTTAAAAATGCTGATTTGTGGTGTTTGTACATTCGCCGCGTGTCTGCGGTAGTCTCACACTCACAACCCATTAGATCTGCAGGATAGGTGGACTTTGTATGCTAAATTGCCCCTTAAATTCAAAACCTTTCAGTATTTGTTTTTAATTATAAAAAGATTAATCGTTTAAAGATAACATGCAACTTAAAAAATAAACATGTAATTTTGACGGACAGGTTACAGGCCCGAAGATCGGACAGGATATAACAGCAATGTCAAAGGAGGACAGAAATATTAAAAAGGGAACATTAAAGTCCATGATAAAGCTACGCAAAACAAAGAAAATGTTCCCAAATATTAAAAACAAAATACGGTTGGCTACTAGAAAAGTAGTCTGCCATGGAAGATGAACTGAACAGTTATCTTGTGCTAGTTTTCCTGTGGGGGCTACAAAAAGCAGCCTACAATCAGCTATTATTCACTAAATGGAAGGGAGAGAGCAACACAGGAAAACAACCATTAAAGGAGTGCTATTGAGTAAATTGTGGATGATGGAGGAGGAAAGGTGCCCGGGTCTCGATGCAAGTCATCATTGATTATTCAAGTAAGTATGAGAGGAGTCACTGATAGGAGTAGTCTATCGGCCACCAAATAGTAACAATATGGTGGGGCAGGCAATAAACAAAGAAATAACTGATGCATGTAGAAATGGTACAGCAGTTATCATTGGGGATTTTAAACTGCATGTCGATTGGTTTCACCACGTCGGTCAAGGCAACCTTGAGGAGGAATTTATAGAATGTATCCGTGATAGTTTCCTATAACAGTATGTAATGGAACCTACAAGGGAACAAGCGGTCCTAGATCTTGTCCTGTGTAATGAGACAGGATTGATTCATGATCTCATAGTCAGGGATCCTCTCGGAAGGAGCGATCACAATATGGTGGAATTTAAAATACAGATGGAGGGTGAGAAAGTAAAATCAAATACTAGTGTTTTGTGTTTAAACAAAAGAGATAACAAGGGGATGAGAGAAGAACTAGCTAATGTAGACTGGGAGCTAAGACTTTATGGTGGAACAGTGGAGAACCATCCAAGCGATTTTTCACAGTGCTCAGCAAAGGTTAATACCAACAAAAAGGAAGGACGGAAGAAAGAGGGAAAAAACGACGTGGATATCTAAGGAAATAAGGGAGAGTATCAAATTGAAGGAAAAAGCATATAAAGTGGCAAAGATTGCTGGGAGATTAGAGGACTGGGAAATATTTAGGGGGCAACAAAAGCTACTAAAAAAGCTATAAAGAAGAGTAAGATAGAGTATGAGAGTAAACTTGCTCAGAAAATAAAAACAGACAGTAAAAGTTTTTACAAATACATAAGACAAAAAAGAGTGGGCTAAGGTAAATATTGGTCCTTTAGAGGATGAGAAGGGAGTTTTAATAATGGGAAATGAGGAAATGGCTGAGGAACTGAACAGGTTTTTTGGGTCGGTCTTCACAAGTGAAAGACACAAATAACATGCCAGCGACTGATAGAAATGAGGCTATGACAGGTGAGGACCTTGAGAGGATTGTTATCACTAAGGAGGGAGTGATGGGCAAGCAAATGGGGCTAAAGGTAGACAAGTCTCCTGGCCCTGATGGAATGCATCCCAGAGTGCTAAAAGAGATGGCTAGGGAAATTGCAGATGCACTAGTGATAATTTACCGAAATTCACTAGACTCTGGGGTGGTCCCGGTGGATTGGAAATTAGCAAACGTGACACCACTGTTTAAAAAGGAGGTAGGCAGAAAAGCAGGAAATTATAGGCCAGTGAGTTTAACTTCGGTTAATAGGGAAGATGCTGGAATCTATCATCAAGGAAGAAATTGCGAGGCACCTGGATAGAAATTGTCCCATTGGGCAGACGCAGCATGGGTTCGTTAAAGGCAGGTCATGCCTAACTAATTTAGTGGAATTTTTTGAGGACATTACCAGTGCAGTAGATAACGGGGAGCCGATGGATGTGGTATATCTGGATTTCCAGAAAGCCTTTGACAAGGTGCCACACAAAAGGTTGCTGCATAAGATAAGATGCATGGCATTAAGGGTAAAGTAGTAGCATGGATAGAGGATTGGTTAATTAATAGAAAGCAAAGAGTTGGGATAATGGGTGTTTCTCTGGTTGGCAATCAGTAGCTAGTGGTGTCCCTCAGGGATCCGTGTTGGGCCCACAATTGTTCACAATTTACATTGATGATTTGGAGTTGGGGACCAAGGGCAATGTGTCCAAGTTTGCAGATGACACTAAGATGAGTGGTAAAGCGAAAAGTGCAGAGGATACTGGAAGTCTGCAGAGGGATTTGGATAGGTTAAGTGAATGGGCTCGGGTCTGGCAGATGGAATACAATGTTGACAAATGTGAGGTTATCCATTTTGGTAGGAATAACAGCAAACGGGAATATTATTTAAACGATAAAATATTAAAGCATGCCGCTGTTCAGAGAGACTTGGGTGTGCTAGTGCATGAGTCACAGAAGGTTGGTTTACAAGTGCAACAGGTGATTAAGAAGGCAAATGGAATTTTGTCCTTCATTGCTAGAGGGATGGAGTTTAAGACTAGGGAGGTTATGCTGCAATTGTATAAGGTGTTAGTGCGGCCACACCTGGAGTATTGTGTTCAGTTTTGGTCTCCTTACTTGAGAAAGGACGTACTAGCGCTGGAGGGTGTGCAGAGGAGGATTCACTAGGTTAATCCCAGAGCTGAAGGGGTTGGATTATGAGGAGAGGTTGAGTAGACTGGGACTGTACTCGTTGGAATTTAGAAGGATGAGGGGGGATCTTATAGAAACATTTAAAAATATGAAGGGAATAGATAGGATAGATGCGGGCAGGTTGTTTCCACTGGCGGGTGACAGCAGAACTAGGGGGCATAGCCTCAAAATAAGGGGAAGTAGATTTAGGGACTGAGTTTAGGAGGAACTTCTTCACCCAAAGGGTTGTGAATCTATGGAATTCCTTGCCCAGTGAAGCAGTTGAGGCTCCTTCATTACATGTTTTTAAGGTAAAGATAGATAGTTTTTGAAGAATAAAGGGATTAAGGGTTATGGTGTTCGGGCCGGAAAGTGGAGCTGAGTCCACAAAAGATCAGCCATGATCTCATTGAATGGCGGAGCAGGCTCGAGGGGCCAGATGGCCTACTCCTGCTCCTAGTTCTTATGTTCTTATGTTTCCATCACTAACGTAAAGGTCACCGAATTGTGGTCACTGTTTCCAAAGTGCTCACCTACCTCCAGATCTAACACATGGCCTGGTTCATTACCCAAAACCAAATCCAATGTGGCCTCGCCTCTTGTTGGCCTGTCAACATATTGTGTCAGGAAACCCTGAGTGTCTTTAAGACAGAGATAGATAGGTTCTTGATTAATAAGGGGATCAGGGGTTATGGGGAGAAGGTGAGAAGGTAGGATATTGAGGATGAGAGACATATGAGCCATGATTGAATGGCGGAGCAGACCCGATGGGCCCAGTGACCAAGTTCAGCTCCAATGTCTTCTGGTCTTGTGACCTTCAATGTCCAGGTCGGTTTGAAATGTTGCTTTGGGGTCTGTCTCCATTATTCTTACAGGAAATTAGGTAATGAAAGGATGTGAGGAACAAGCAGGAAATGACATTGAGGCAGAAGCTGAGCAGAGATTATATTGACTGTTGGAGGAGGTGTGAGTGGCTGTGTAGTCTCCCCATGTTGCCATTTGTTATCAGTTCCTGCTCTGCATTACTCTCTGATGAATGTAGCTGCATGATAATATATTTCAGTTACATCTTTCCAACAGATATTTATATTGTTCATGGAAACAGTTCATATCCAGATTATCCAAAACTAATACAATCTGAAATGTGCAGAACGAATCTCACATCATGGTCTTTTATTGCCAATAACCCAGCCCCAGCCAATCCAATCATCCCAAAGGGAAACCTGCTTCTAAACCATTCACACAGCGAGTGGTTCTGATCTGGTCTGCACGGCCTGGGACACTGGTGTAGGCAGATACAACAGTGGTTTCACAGGGAATGGTAGGGGTGACAGAAATCAAATGTATGTCTCCAGGGAAAGGGCGGTGCAGTCGGATTGAATGATCTGCCCATCTATAGAGAGGCTGAGGACAAACGGAATGAATTGTTCTCCTTCGGTACTTCACTCACTTTTCAGGCTTTGGATGTTGTCTGGCTGTGAGAGGATGTGGGCCAACACCTGCAGGTTCCCCTCCACGTTCCCCACCACCGCCGGTATTCTCACTGTAATCCTTTCTATTCACTGTGTCCATGTGTGAACTCAGCGTCTGCTTTAGCTGACTGGTTACTTCACAGCATCAACTGCATTGTAAGGTCCAACCTGTCTGACCCTGGGAGCTGTCTGGGCTTTTCATATTGAAAACATCTGTGTTGCTCCCAATAAAAACAGACGCACATTTCAAAATCAGAGGGAGGTCTATCTTTTTTGAGGTTGCTTTACAATTATTGTTAAAAGGGTCTGTGCCACGTGTTTGTTTTCTGGCCTCTCACTGGGGAAAGACAAGTTCTATTCCAGCTCTGCACAATAACTGACCTATCACACTGTCAATTATTCACACCTTCAATGGTGGATACTGCATGAAGGATATTTACTTGATCCAGTATCTGAGTTTATAATTAAGGAACACTTTGTGTACTCAGCAAATTTATTCATCCGGATTGTGCTTTCCCCATGATACCCAGATCCCATATCTCCAACCACACTGCCTCACACTCTATCTCTCCCTTGCATTCTCTCCCTCTCTCACATTCACACCATCTCTCACACTCTCGCCATTTCTCATCCCCACCACACACACTCCCTCCCCCACTCACACTCCTTCCCTCTCACACACTCCCTCCCTCTCTCACACACTCTCCCTCTCATACTGTCTCCATTTCTCATGCTCCCTCTCTCAGAATCCCTCCCACTCTCACACACCCTCCCTCTCTCACCCTCCCTCTCACACACCCCCTCCCTCTCTCACGCACTCTCCCTCTCTCACCCTCCCTCTCACACACCCCCCTCCCTCTTTCACACACTCTCCCTCTCCCACACTCTCCATCTCTCACATTCCCTCCCTCTCTCACACTCTCCCTCTCTCACACCCTCTCCCTCTCTCACACTCTCCTCTCTCACACTCTCCCTCTCTCACACTCCTTCCCTCTCTCACACCCTCCCTCTTTCACACTCCCTCCCTCACTCACACACCTTCCCTCTCTCACACCCTCTCCTCACATTCCCTCCCTCTCTCACACTCCCTCCCTCTCTCACATTCCCTCCCTCTCTCACACCCTCCTCACACTCCCTCCCTCCCTCACACTCTCTCCCTCTCTCACACTCCCTCCCTCTCTCACACTCCCTCCCTCACTCACACCTCCCTCTCTATACTCTCTGTCTCACCTCCCTCTCACACCCTCCCTCTCTCACACTCCCTCTTTCACATCCCTCCCTCTCTCACAATCCCTCCCTCTCTCACCCTCTCTCACCCTCCCTCCCTCACGCTCTCCCTCTCCCACACTCTCGCCCTCTCTCACACTCCCTCTCTCAAATTATATCCGTCTTTCACACTCCTCCCCTCCTCACACTCCCTCTCTCACACTCCCTCACTCACACACCTTCCCTCTCTCACACTCCCTCCCTCACTCACACTCCCTCTTTCACTCTCCCCCCTCTCTCACACTCCCTCTCTCACACTCCTCCCTCACTCACACACCTTCCCTCTTTCACACTCCCTCCCCTCTCTCACACTCCCTCCCCTCTCTCACACTCCATCCCTCTCTCGCACTCCCTCTCTCAGACTCCCCTCCCTCACCACACTCCCTCACTCACACTCCCTCCCTCTCTCACACTCCCCTCCCTCTCTCACACTCCCTCCCTCTCTCACCACTCCCTCCCTCTCTCACACTCCCTCCCTCTCTCACACCCTCTCTCACACTCACTCCCTCACTCACACACCTTCCCTCACTCACATTCCCTCTCTCACACTCCCTCCCTCTCTCACACACCTTCCCTCTTTCACACTTTCTCTCACAACTCTGTCCCTCTCTCACAATTTATCTCACACTCGTTTCTCCTCTCACACTATCTCTCACACTCTTTCCCTCTCACACTTTCTCTCATACTCTCTCCCTCTTTTACACTTTCTCTCTCAATCTTTCCCTCTTACAAATTCTCTCACTCTTCCCCTCTCTCACACTTTCTTTCACACTCTTTCTCTCTGTCTCACGTTCTCTCACACTCTTTTCCTCACTCACACGTACGCTCACATTTCCTTCTCTCACACTTTCTCTCACTCTTTCCCTCTCTCACACTTTCTCTCACTCTCTTTCCCTCTCTCACACTTTCTCTCACTCTTTTTCCCTCTCTCACACTTTCTCTCACTCTCTTTCCCCCTCTCACACTTTCTCTCACTCTCTTTCCCCCTCTCACACTTTCTCTCACTCTCTTTCCCTCTCTCACTCTTTCCCCCTTTCACACTTTCTCTCACTCTCTTTCCCTCTCTCATACTTTCTCTCACACTCTTTCCCTCTCCCACTCTCTCAGTCACGCAGTAGCTATCTCCTTTACTTATGTCTAAGATTATGTTAGTATTTTATACACCATCGTTCTCACACAATCTGCCTCCCTCATCCACTCAACCACTCGGTCTCCACTCCCTGCTTCCCTTTCTGTCAGACAATCTACCTCCTTCTCTCGTTTTATCCTTTATTTCTCCCACCCATTTTCTCTCCCATTCTATCTCCTCCCACCCATTTTCTCTCCCATTCTATCTCCTCCCACCCATTTTCTCTCCCATTCTATCTCCTCCCACACTCTCTCACACTGTCTTCTATCAGCACAACTAACAGACCAGTTCTCTCTTCCTCCACATCTCAGCCCGCCTCTCTCCTGGTTAAAGTGTATGTATCAGATGGTCGGCTGGTATCAGTGAGAAACGGGGTATTAGTTTTCACAGCTGAATATGTTCCAATACTGCTCTCTGAGGTGTTGAGTTTCAATGTGCTGCAGCCTTTGAGTTTTCTGAGGTTCCAATGATTCTAAAGATTTTCTTTGTTTGAGGGGCTGAATCAGATTTATATATGGGATCACAAATTTTGGGCTTTAAATAGTTCCAGATTTTGGAGAAATTGAAATTTGCTACTTATGCACCTTCAGAAAATACTGATATCAAATAAAGGAATGGTCACAGATAGAGGCAGCTACACCCCAGAGTGCAGGGACCCACCCAGAGAAACACACTGACAATTGGAACTGAATCACTGAATGGTCACAGTTACAGAGACAGCTACACCCCAGAGTGCAGTGGACCCACCCAGAGAAACACACTGACAATTGGAACTGAATCACTGAATGGTCACAGTTACAGAGACAGCTACACCCCAGAGTGCAGTGGACCCACCCAGAGAAACACACTGACAATTGGAACTGAATCACTGAATGGTCACAGTTACAGAGGCAGCTACACCCCAGAGTGCAGTGGACCCACCCAGAGAAACACACTGACAATTGGAACTGAATCACTGAATGGTCACAGTTACAGAGACAGCTACACCCCAGAGTGCAGTGGACCCACCCAGAGAATCACACTGACAATTGGAACTGAATCACTGAATGGTCACAGTTACAGAGACAGCTACATCCCAGAGTGCAGTGGACCCACCCAGAGAACACACTGA
>NW_024055509.1:0-25179 GCF_902713615.1 Scyliorhinus canicula
CCCACCCCCCCCCCCCCCCCCCCCCCGACCCCCCCCCCCCCCCCGGCCCCCCCCCGCCCCCCCCCGGCCCCCCCCCGCCCCCCCCGGCCCCCCCCGGCCCCCCCCCGCCCCCCCCCGGCCCCCCCCCACGCCCCCCCCCCCCCCGGCCCCCCCCCGGCCCCCCCGGCCCCCCCCCGGCCCCCCCCGGCCCCCCCGGCCCCCCCGGCCCCCCCCGGCCCCCCCCGGCCCCCCCGGCCCCCCGCACCCGGCCTGCGCGCCTTACCTCCTCCCGCAGCTGCTACACCTAACCGGCGTCCTGGAGTCGGCCTGCGCGCCTCACCTCATCAGCTCACAGCGCCGGCAACGTTAGCTCCGCCACCAGCGGCAACGAGAGCTTCCTGGGCGCCGCCATCTTGGGGCCCCGACCCCACGTGCGGGTCCTGGGCGCCGCCATCTTGGGGCCCAGACCCCACGTGCGGGTGCTTGGCGCCGCCATCTTGGGGCGCAGACCTCATATATGGATCCTGGCCACCGACTTCCAGGTCTGCCACACAAGGTCCCTCCAGCATCGACTCGGACGGCGACGACGGATTTTCTCCACGGCTCACGGCCATCCAGCTCGACCAGCCTCATCCACGCACGCTCGCCAAAATGACAACGCTGATCCACCTCAACGGACTGCCTGCTGGACTCCGGGAGCACGGAAAGCTTCGTTCACCCTGACACGGTAAGACGCTGCGGGCTCCCTGTCCATCCCATAACACGCAAAATCGGTTTAGCCTCAGGTTCGCACTCCATCCACGTCACCGGGTGCGGCATCGCGGACCTAACGGTACCGGGGAAGGTTTTTAAAAATTACAAACTCCTTGTCCTCCCTGACCTTTGCGCACCGGCAATCCTAGGACTGGACTTCCACTGTAACCTGCAGAGCTTGACCTTTCAATTCGGCGGCCCTATTCCCCCCCTCACTGTCTGCAGCCTCGTGTCCCTCAAAGTGGACCCTCCCTCCCTGTTTGCTAATCTCGCCCCCGATTGCAAACCCGTCACCACACGGAGCAGATGGTACAGTGCCCAGGATCGATCCTTCATCAGGTCCGAGGACCAGAAGTTGCTGACGGAAGGGGTCATCGAGGCCAGCAACCTCCCCTGGCGAGCGCAAGTGCTGGTGGTCCGGATGGGGGAGAAAAACCGGATGGTCATCGATTATAGCCAAACCATCAATCGGTTTACACAACTGGACGCGTATCCTCTTCCCCATATTTGTACCATGGTAAACGATATCGCGACATACAAGGTCTTCTCCACTGTGGACCTTAAGTCCGCTTACCACCAGCTTCCCATCTGCGCTAGTGACCGACTGTACACCGCGTTCGAGGCTGACGGGCGCCTCTACCACTTCCTTAGGGTTCGGTTTGGAGTCACAAATGGGGTCTCGGTCTTCCAACGGGAGATGGACCGAATGGTCGACAAGTACTGATTACGGACTACCTTCCCGTATCTTGATAATGTCACCATCTGTGGCCACGACCAGCAGGACCATGACGCCAACCTCCAGAAATTCCTCCAAACTGCAAAACTCCTTAACCTCACGTACAATAAGGATAAATGCGTGTTAGCACCGACCGCCTAGCCATCCTCGGCTACGTAGTGCGTAACGGAGTGATAGGCCCCGATCCCGAACGCATGCGCCGTCTGATGGAACTCCATCTCCCCAATACCCCCAAATCCCTCAAATGCTGCCTGGGGTTCTTCGCATACTACGCCCAATGGGTTCCCAATTATGCTGACAGGGCCCGTCCACTCATTCAAATCATGACCTTAACGCTGTCGACAGAGGCCTGCCAGGCCTAGAGCCGCATCAAAGCGGACATCGCAAAGGCCACGATGCCACAATCGACGAGTCCCTCCCCTTCCAGGTCGAGTTGGGAGTTGTCTATAGACCTCCGAATAGTTCCAGAGATGTAGAGGAAAGGATTGCAAAGATGATTCTTGACAGGAGCGAGAGTAACAGGGTAGTTGTTATGGGGGACTTTAACTTTCCAAATATTGACTGGAAATACTATAGTTCGAGTACTTTAGATGGGTCAGTTTTTGTGCAGTGTGTGCAGGAGGGTTTTCTGACACAGTATGTAGACAGGCCAACAAGGGGCGAGGCCACATTGGATTTGGTACTGGGTAATGAACCCGGCCAGGTGTTAGATTTAGATGTAGGTGAGCACTTTGGTGATAGTGATCACAATTCGGTTATGTTTACTTTAGCAATGGGCAGGGATAGGTATATACCGCAAGGCAAGAATTAAAGCTGGGGGAAAGGCAATTATGATGCTACTCGGCAAGATTTAGGATGTATAGGATGGGGAAGGAAACTGCAGGGGATGGGTACAATCGAAATGTGGAGCTTTTTCAAGGAACAGCTACTGCGTGTCCTTGATAAGTATGTACCTGTCAGGCAGGGAGGAAGTTGTCGAGCAAGGGAACCGTGGTTTACTAAGGAAGTTGAAGCACTTGTCAAGAGGAAGAAGAAGGCTTATGTTAGGATGAGACATGAAAGCTCAGTTAGGGCACTTGAGAGCTACAAGTTAGCCAGGAAGGACCTAAAGGGAGAGTTAAGAAGAGCGAGGAGAGGACACGAAAAGTCGTTGGCGGATAGGATCAAGGAAACCCTAAGGCTTTCTATAGGTATATCAGGAACAAAATAATGACTAGAGTAAGATTAGGGCCTATCAAGGATAGTAGTGGAAAGTTGAGTGTGGAATCAGAGGAGATAGGGGAAGCATTAAATGGATATTTTTCATCAGTGTTTACACTGGAGAAAAACAATGTTGTCGAGGAGAACACTCAGGTTCAGTCGACCAGGCTAGATGGAATTGAGGTTCAAAAGGAGGAGGTGTTAGCAATTTTAGAAAATGTAAAAATAGATAAGTCCCCTGGGCCAGATGGGATTTATCCTAGGATTCTCTGGGAAGCCAGGGAGGAGATTGCAGAGCCTTTGTCCTTGATCTTTATGTCGCCTTTGTCGACAGGAATAGTGCCGGAAGACTGGAGGATAGCAAATGTTGTCCCCTTGTTCAAGAAGGGGAGTAGAGACAACCCTGGTAATTATAGACCTGTGAGCCTTACTTCGGTTGTGGGTAAAATGTTAGAAAAGGTTATAAGAGATAGGGTTTATAATCATTTTGAAATTTAAAAGTTGATTAGCGATAGTCAACACGGTTTTGTGAAGGGTAGTAAATTTGCAGATGACACGAAGGTCGGTGGAGTTGTGGATAGTGCTGAAGGATGTTATAGGATAAAGAGGGACATAGATAAGCTATAGAGCTGGGCTGAGAGGTGGCAGACGGAGTTTAATGCGGAAAAGTGTGAGGTGGTTCACTTTGGAAGGAGTAACAGGAATGCAGAGTACTGGGCTAATGGCAAGATTCTTGGTAGTGTAGATGAACAGAGAGATCTCGGCATCCAGGTACATAAATCCCTGAAAGTTGCCACCCAGGTTAATAGGGCTGTTAAGAAGGCATATGGTGTGCTAGCCTTTATAAGCAGGGGGATTGAGTTTCGGAACCACAAGGTCATGCTGCAGCTGTACATAACTCTGGAGCGGCCGCACCTGGAGTACTGCGTGCAGTTCTGGTCACCACATTATAGGAAGGATGTGGAAGCTTTGGAAAGGGTTCAGAGGAGATTTACTAGGATGTTGCCCGGTATGGAGGGAAGGTCTTACGCAGAAAGGCTCAGGGACTTGAGGTTGTTTTCGTTAGAGAGGAGAAGGCTGAGAGGTGACTTAATAGAGACATATAAGATAATCAGAGGGTTAGATAGAGTGGACAGTGAGAGTCTTTTTCCTCGAATGGTGATGACCAACACGAGGGGACATAGCTTTAAATTGAGAGGTAGTAGATATCGGACAGCTGTCAGAGGCAGTTTCTTTACTCAGCGAGTAGTAGGGGTGTGGAACGCCCTGTCTGCAACAGTAGTAGCCTCGCCAACTTTAAGGGCATTTAAGTGGTCACTCGATCGACATATGGATGAAAATGGAATAGTGTAGGTCAGATCGGCTTCAGATGGTTTCACGGGTGGGCACAACATCGAGGGCCGAAGTACTGCGCTGTAGTGTTCTATGTTCTATGTTCTATGAGAGCGACACATCAGAAGTTGCTCTGGCGGCCACCCTGAACCAAGCGGGCAGTCCCGTGGCCTTCTTCTCCAGAACCCTCCAGGCTTCCGAACTCCACCACCCCTCTGTGGAAAAGGAAGCCCAGGCCACAGTCGAAGCCGTGCGACATTGGAGGCACTATTTGGCCGGCAGGAGGTTTACCCTCCTCACAGACCAACGGTCAGTGGCCTTTATGTTCGATAATGCACAGAGGGGCAAGATTAAGAATGACAAGCTCTTGCGGTGGCGGATCGAGTTGTCCACGTACAACTATGATATCTTGTATCGTCCTGGGAAGCTCAACGAGCCTCCTGATGCCCTGTCCCGCGGTACCTGCGCCAGCGCGCAGACAGACCGCCTCCGCTCCCTCCACGCAGACCTCTGCCATCCAGGGGTGACCCGCCTACACCATTTCATTAAGGCCCGCAACCTGCCTTTCTCCATCGCGGAAGTCAGGACAGTAACCTGTGACTGCCACGTCTGCGCCGAGTGCAAACCGCACTTCTACCGCCCCGAGCGTGCACACCTGATCAAAGCATCCCGCCCCTTCGAACGTCTTAGAATTGACTTCAAGGGGCCCCTTCCCTCTAACAACCGCAACATTTAATTCCTGGCGGTTATCGACGAACACTCCCTCTTCCCCTTCGCCATTCCCTGCCCCGACATGACCACATCGACCGTCATTAAGGCCCTACTCTCCATCTTCTCACTGTTCGGCTACCCCGCGTATATACACAGTGATCGGGGGTCCTCATTTATGAGCGACGAGCTGCGTCAATTCCTGCTCGCCAGGGGCATTGCCTCTAGCAGGACGACCAGCTATAACCCCCGGGGTAACGGACAGGTCGAGCGGGAGAATGGTACCATCTGGAAGACCATACTACTGGCACTCAGGTCCAGAGATCTCCCTATTTCGCGATGGCAAGAGGTTATTCCCGATGCCCTGCACTCTATCCGCTCACTCCTCTGTACCGCAACTAATCGGACACCTCATGAGCGTCTTCTTGTTTTCCCCAGGAAGTCGTCCTCCGGATCCCCTCTCCCGATGTGGCTGGTCACCCCCGGACCCATCTTGCTCCGGAAGCATGTGCGGGTGCACAAGTCCGACCCGTTGGTGGAGCATGTCCAGTTACTCCACGCTAACCCGCAGTACGCGTATGTGGAGTACCCCGACGGTCAGCAGGACACGGTCTCCCTCCGGGACCTGGCACCCGCCGGCGTGCGGCCCCCCCCACCACAGACCCCCCCCTCCCCTTTTTCACCCCAGCACCCCACTCAGCTTCCCCATCCCTCATCCATGGCGTCTCCGCGGCCAGCTCAGGTGACGGAGACTACTCGAAGTCTATCGCTCCCGGACTCCAGGACATCAGCAGGACCATCGGCCGATCCGACGTCAACTCCTCCACTGCGGCGCTCGGCCAGGACGTCAATGGCCACCAATAGACTGATCGAATCCTTCTAGAGTTCTACAGCCCCATGGACTTTCTTCTTGTAAATATCGTTATGTCTGGGCCAGTGGGAAGCCCCCAAATTCGATAAGGGTACGGAGAGAAATTCATTCTCCCGACGGCTACTCATATCACCAGTTCTCCCCTCCCCCACCCACCCCACCCTGGGTCTCGTTCACCCCACCCCCCCCCACCACCCTGGGTCTCGTTCACCCCCCCCCCCGCCTTCCTTCTCCGCAAGGGGTGAATGTGGTGATATGATCTGCATACTCGTCTGCCATTGG
Source organism: Scyliorhinus canicula (assembly GCF_902713615.1). Lineage (NCBI taxonomy): Eukaryota > Metazoa > Chordata > Chondrichthyes > Carcharhiniformes > Scyliorhinidae > Scyliorhinus > Scyliorhinus canicula. Next base: position 5,862 of record NW_024055509.1, read on the forward strand.
GCCAGAACGTCGGCTTACCATTGGCCCTGGTCGGTCATGTGCCTCTCGACCGATTGGCCGAGAGGCTGAGTTAACCACGCCTCTATTAACGAGGTATAAATGGTCAGACGCCTGACGATCGTCCCTTTCCACGATCGCAGAGCTGTGTTCTAGTCAATTAAAGCCAGACTTTGGTAAATCACTCGCCTCGCGTACAATCGATGGTACATCAGAGAGAGAGAGAGAGAGGGGGGTAGAGAGAGAGAGAGGGTGAGGGAGAGAGAGAGGGTGAGGGAGAGACTGAAAGACAGAAAGGCAGGGACGGAGGGAGAGAGAGGGATAGAGAGAGAGAGAGGGTGAGGGAGAGACTGAAAGACAGAAAGGCAGGGACGGAGGGAGAGAGAGAGAGAGAGGGATAGAGAGAGAGAGAGAGAGAGGGATAGAGAGAGAGAGAGGGAGAGACTGAAAGACAGAAAGGCAGGGCCGGAGGGAGGGAGAGAGGGATAGAGAGTGAGAGAGGGTGAGGGAGAGACTGAAAGACAGAAAGGCAGGGACGGAGGGAGAGAGAGAGAGAGAGGGATAGAGAGAGAGAGAGGGTGAGGGAGAGACTGAAAGACAGAAAGGCAGGGACGGAGGGAGAGAGAGAGGGATAGACAGAGAGAGAAGCAGAAAGTCATAGAGAGAGATAGAGTGAGGGAGAGACTGGCAGAGACAGAAAGGCAGGGACGGAGGGAGAGAGAGGGATAGAGAGAGAGAGAAGCAGACAGTCAGAGAGAGAGATAGAGTGAGGGAGAGACTGGCAGAGACAGAAAGGCAGGGACGGAGGGAGGGAGAGAGGGATAGACAGAGAGAGAAGCAGACAGTCAGAGAGAGAGATAGAGTGAGGGAGAGACTGGCAGAGACAGAAAGGCAGGGACGGAGGGAGAGAGAGAGGGATAGACAGAGAGAGAGAAGCAGACAGTCAGAGAGAGAGATAGAGTGAGGGAGAGACTGGTAGAGACAGAAAGGCAGGGACGGAGGGAGAGAGAGAGAGGGATAGACAGAGAGAGAGAAGCAGACAGTCAGAGAGAGAGTGACAGAGACAGAGTGAGGGAGAGACTGGCAGAGACAGAAACGCAGGGACGGACGGAGAGAGAGAGACAGATAGAGAGAGAGAGAGGCAGACAGTCAGAGAGAGAGATAGAGTGAGGGAGAGACTGGCAGAGACAGCAAGGCAGGGACGGAGGGAGAGGGAGAGGTAAAGAGAGAGAGAAAGAGACAGGCAGCCAGAGAGAGAGGGGAAGATAGAGTGAGGAAGAGACTGGCAGAGACAGAAAGGCAGGGACAGCGGGAGAGAGGGAGTGTGGTAAATGTACATCATGTAATTCACACTGTATAGTATTGTGTTCACACTGTATAGCATTCTGTCCCTGTGGGCTGTCTGTGAGCTGTCTCTGCCCACACGGGGAGATGAGGCCCCTGTACAGGGCTCCATCCTCGGCTCCGCCCATGGCTCCAGCCATGGCCCATCCATGACAATGTCACCATCTGCGGGCATGATCAGCAAACCACGATGCCAACCTCCACCAATTTCTCCAAACTGCCCAGAAACTCAACCTCACCTACAATAAGGAGAAATGCGTTTTCCGCACTACCAGACTAGCCATCCTCGGCTATGTCGTGGAAAACGGAGTCCTGGTCCCAGACCTGGACCGTATGGAACTCCCTCTCCCTCATTGTCCCAGGGCCCTCAAACGGTGCCTGGGATTCTTCTCCTATTACGCCCAGTGGGTCCCCCAGTATGCGGACAAAGCCCGCCCACTATTTAAGACCACAGTCTTCCCTATGTCCCTCCTGTGCACTGCCACTAACCAGACCCCTCACGAGCGATTATTTGTTTTCCCTCAGGGCACTACCATGGGGGTTTCGCTCCCATCCTGGTTGAGGAGACCGGGCCTGGTTCCCCTCCGGAAGCACATCCAGACACACAAAACAGACCCGCTCGTGGAAAGGGTACTACTGCTACACTCGAACCTACACTACGCCTTTATAGAACACCCCAACGGCCGTCAGATCACTGTTTCCCTCCGGGACCTGGCGCCTGCAGGATCCACCACTATCACCACCGCCGGGGTACCCCTCACACTACACCCCACAAAACCCCCCACGCCCTGCACCCCCCACCCAACCCCCCACGCCCTGCTCCCCCACCCAACCCCCCACGCCCTGCCCCCCACCCAACCCCCCACGCCCTGCGCCACCACACAACCCCCCACGCCCGGCTCCCCCACCCAACCCAACCCCCCACGCCCTGGCCCCCACCCCCACCCAACCCCCCACCCAAGCCCCCAACACGCACGCCCTGCCCCCCCACCCAACCACCCACACCCTGCGCCCCCACCCAACACCCCACGCCCTGCCCCCCCACCCAAACCCCCACGCCCTGCCCCCCCCACCCAACCCCCCACGCCCTGACTCCCCACCCAACCCCCCACGCCCTGCCACCCCACCCAACCCCCCACGCCCTGCGCCACCACCCAAACCCCCACGCCCTGCCCCCCCACCCAACGCCCCATGCCCTGCCCCCACCCAACCCCCCACGCCCTGCTCCCCCACCCAACCACCCACGCCCAACCCCCCACCCAACCCCCCACGCCCTGCCCCCCACCCAACCCCCCACCCAACCCCCACACCCTGCCCCCCCCACCCAACCCCCCACGCCCTGCCCCCACCACCCAACCCCCCACCCAACCCCCCGCACCCTGCCCCCCACCCAACCCCCCGCGCCCTGCCCCCCACCCAACCCCCCAAGCCCTGCCCCCCACCCAACCCCCCACGTCCTGCCCCCCACCCAACCCCCCACGCCCTGCGCCCCCACCCAACCCCCCACGCCCTGCCCCCCCACCCAACCCCCCACGCCCTGCTCCCCCACCCAACCCCCCACACCCTGCCCCCCACTCAACCCCCCACCCAACACCCCACCCAACCCCCCACGCCCTGCACCCCCACCCAACCCCCCACACCCTGCGCCCCCACCCAACCCCCTAAGCCCTGCCCCCCACCCAACCCCCCACGCCCTGCCCCCCCCACCCAACCCCCCACGCCCTGCCCCCCCACTCAACCCCCCACGCCCTGCTCCCCCACCCAGCCCCCCACGCCCTGCCCCCCCACCCAACCCCCCACGCCCTGCCCCCACCCAACCCCCCACGCCCTGCGCCCCCACCCAACCCCCCACGCCCTGCCCCCCCACTCAACCCCCCACGCCCTGCTCCCCCACCCAACCCCCCACGCCCTGCGCCCCCACCCAACCCCCCACGCCCTGCACCCCCACCCAACCCCCCACGCCCTGCACCCCCATCCCTATAGGTTTCCTGCCCACGCCCTGCGCCCCCACACCTATAGGTTCCCTGCCCACGCTCGGTGCCCCCGCACCTATAGGTTCCCTGCCCACGCTCGGTGCCCCCGCACCTATAGTTTCCCTGCCCACGCTCGGTGCCCCCGCATCTATAGGTTTCCTGCACACGCTCGGTGTCCCCACCCCTATAGGTTCCCTGCCCACGCTCCGTGCTCCCACCCCTATAGGTTTCCTGCGCCCCCTTCGCCCGTCGCACCTGTCAGGAATGAAGCTCGGACCGAAACTCCCCCGGATGCCACCCTCATACCCTCACCACCCAGCCACCCAAAGAGGCTGCAACCCCGGTGCTCCACCGATCCCAAAGGACGACTCGGCCAAAGGACCGGCTCAACCTGTAGACCCGTCACCCCGGCCGGAATTGGTTTATTTACAGGGGGTGAATGTGGTGAATGTACATCATGTAATTCTCACTGTATTGTATTGTGTCCCTGTGGGCTCTGTCTGTCAGCCGTTGCTCAGCTCTGGCCACAGCGGGAGATGGGGAGCTTGTACAGGGCTCCACCCTCGGCTCCACCCATGGCTCCGCCCATGGCCCCTCCCACTACCGGAAATATAATGTGCTGCAGCCTTGTGAGTCTGCCCTGTTCTTCTGGTCGCAGGCAGGCTCAGTTGTAAGTCTATTAAAGCCACAGTTTACTTCCTATCGTGTCTCGAGTAAATTGATGGTCACATCAGGGAGATAAAGAGGGAGAGAGAGATAAAGAGTCAGGCAGAGAGCGAGGGAGTTGGAGAGTCTGGCAGAGACAGAAAGGCAGGGACGGAGGGAGAGAGAGCGGTAAAGAGAGAGAGAGATGCAGACATTCAGAGACACAGAGAGAGAGAAAGAGCCAGAGTGAGACGCAGACTGGCAGAGACAGAAAGGCAGGGACAGAGGGAGAGAGAGAGGGATAGAGAGAGAGAGAGAGAGGTTAAGATAAATAGGGAGAGAGACACAGACAGTGAGGGAAAGACTTGCAGAGTCAGAAAGGCAGGGGCAGAGGGAGAGAGAGAGGGATTAGACAGAGAGAGAGAGACAGACAGTCTGAGAGAGAGATAGAGTGAGGGAGAGACTGGCAGAGACAGAAAGGCAGGGGCGGAGGGAGAGAGAGAGGGATAGACAGAGAGAGAAGCAGACAGTCAGAGAGATAGAGTGAGGGAGAGACTGGCAGAGACAGAAAGGCAGGGGCAGAGGGAGAGAGAGAGGGATAGACAGAGAGAGCAGACAGTCAGAGAGAGAGATAGAGTGAGGGAGAGACTGGCAGAGACAGAAAGGCAGGGGCGGAGGGAGAGAGAGAGGGATAGACAGAGAGAAGCAGACAGTCAGTGAGAGAGATAGAGTGAGGGAGAGACTGGCAGAGACAGAAAGGCAGGGGCAGAGAGAGAGAGAGAGGTATAGACAGAGAGAGAGAAGCAGACAGTCAGAGAGAGAGATAGAGTGAGGGAGAGACTGGCAGAGACAGAAAGGCAGGGACGGAGGGAGAGATAGAGGGATAGACAGGGAGAGAAGCAGACAGTCAGAGAGATAGAGTGAGGGAGAGACTGGCAGAGACAGAAAGGCGGGGCGGAGGGAGAGAAAGAGTGATAGACAGAGAGAGAAGCAGACAGTCAGAGAGAGAGATAGAGTGAGGGAGAGACTGGCTGAGACAGAAAGGCAGGGGCGGAGGGATAGAGAGAGAGAGTGAAAAAGAATGTCAGGCAGCCAGAGAGACAGAAACAGAGAATGAATGAAAGGAATGAATGAATGATTGAGTGAATGAATGAATAAATGAATGAAATCGCTTATTGTCAGAAGTATGCTTCAAATGAAGTTACTGTGAAAATCCCCTAGTCACCACATTCCGGCACCTGTTCGGGGAGGCTGGTACGGGAACAGAGTGAGGGAGAGACAGACAAAGACAGAAAGGTAGGGATGGAGGGAGAGAGAGATACAGAGATAAACAGAGAGAGAGGGAGACGGGGAGAGTTAGGCAGTCAGCGAGGGAGAGACAGAATGAAACACAAACTGAGGAGTCATGCGACCATCGATTCACGCGAATCAGTGTGTGGAAGTAAACTGCGGTTTTAATCAACTAGAACAGTGACTGCCTGCGACTGCTCTCCTACTGAGAGCCGCCTACAGGGCAGCTGCTCATTATACCTCCCCTTAAGGGGAGGAGCCAGGGGCGGAGCCCACACAGGCCCCAGCAGGATACAGTTAGGTAATATCGTACAATGGTCCATAGCTGGAGCCCACATGGGTAACAGCGTGGTACAGTTACATACATGGTGAATAGTTAGTACAATACGTTCACCACATAACCCCATGTGAGTCCGGCGGGGGTGAAGGGTTCACAGGTTCAGTCTGTCCGGCCCGCTGATCGTGCGCTGTGATCGCCGGAGCTCTCGTTTCGCAGCTGGCCGGGTCTCAAACCCATCCGTGCGGGCATGGCTGGTGAACTCGCTGGTGTGGGCACAGACGTGGACTCTGGGAGCGTGTCTTCTGGAGCTTCGTTCCTGTGGGTCAGTGAAGGGGGGAGGGAGTAAAGGATGGGGTGCGGAGGTCATGTAGGGGCGGGGCCACTGGTCGGCGTAGGTTGGGGTGTAGGTTGAGGATGTGATGGAACCTGCGGGTGCCTGGTCCCGGAGGGAAACCGTATCAGGTCGGCCGTCGGGGGTTCTACGTTTGCGTACTGGGGGTTGGTGTGAAGGAGCTGGACCCTCTCGACCCGGTGGTCGGACATATGGCTCCTGACGTGTTTGAGGAGTAGGACGGGCCCCGGTGACTTCAGCAAATACCCCGGAGGTGGATTTCCTGGGGAAAATAAACAGGCGGCCATGAGGGGTGTCCTTCGTGGCCGTGCAAAGGAGGGACCTAATGGAGTGGAGCGCGTCGGGGAGGACCTCCTGCCAGTGGGGAACTGGGAGCTTCCTAGACCGTAGGGCCAGGAGGGCGGCCTTCCAGACAGTCACGTTCTCCCTCTCCACCTGTCCGTTTCCCCTGGGGTTATATCTGGTAGTCCTGTTCGAGGCAATGCCCTTACCGAGCAGGTACTGAGGCAGTTCATTGCTCATAAACGAGGGGCCCCGGTCACTGTGGACGTAAGTGGGGAACTGAACAGGGTGAAGACAATATGCACGGCCTTAATGATGATGGCTGCGGTCATGTTGGGGCAGGGGACGGCAAAGGGGAACATGGAGAATTCGTCAACAACGTTTTGGAAATACGTGTTGCGGTTGGTAGAGGGGAAGGGCCCTTTGAAGTTGATACTGAGGCTCTCAAAGGGCCGGATGGCTTTCCCAGGTGGGCCTCAGCTTGTCGAAAGAAGTGCGGTTTACACCACACAGATTTTGCAGTCCCTGGTCATGGCCCTGACCTCCTCGGTGGAGTCCGGCAGGTTGCGGCTTTAATGGAGTGGAGGAGCAGGGTGACCCCCGAGTGGCAGAGGTTATCGTGGATAGCCCGCTGTCGGTCAGTTTGTTCGCTGGCGCATGTGCCACGGGACAGGGCATCTGGGGGTTCATTGAGCTTCCGAGGATGATATACTATATCGTAATTATAGGTGGATGGTTCGATCCTCCACCTCAGGACCTTATCGCTCTTGATCTTGCCCCGCTGAGTATTATCAATCATGAAGGCTACCGATCATTGGTCGGTGACGAGGGTAAAGCTCCTACCAGCGAGGTAGTGCCTCCAGTGCCACACGGCTTCCACGATGGCTTGGGCATCTTTTTGGACTGAGGAGTGTCGAATTTCGGAGGCGTTGAGGGTATGGGAGAGAAATGCTACTGGCCTGCACGCCTGATCGAGGGTAGCGGTGAGGGAGACCTCTGACACATCGCTCTCCACCTGGAAGGGGATGGACCCATTCACCGCGTCCATTGCAGCTTTGGCAATATCTGCCTTGATGCAGCTGAAGGCCTGGCGGGCATCAGCCACCAGTGGGAAGGTGCTAGTTTTGACCAGTGGGTGGGCTTTGTCCGCATATTTGGGGACCCACTGGGCATAATAGGAAAAGAATTCGAGGCACCTTTTCCGGGCCTTGGGGCAGTTGGGAAGGGGGAGCTGCAGGAGGGGGCGCATGCTGTCGGGGTCGGGTCCTAGAACTCCGTTTTCCATGAGGTAACAGAGGATGGCTAGTCTGGTTGTGTGGATAAGCATTTCTCCTTGTTGTATGTCAGGTTCACGGCTTGGGTGCTTTGGAGTAATTTCTGGAGGTTGGCATCGTGGTCCTGCTGGTCGTGGCCGCAGATGGTGACGTTGTCCAAGTACGGAAATGTGGCCCGCAGCCCGTACTGGTTCACCATTCGGTCCATCGTTCTTTGGAAGACCGAGACCCCATTTGTGACGCCAAAGTGTACCCAGAGGAAATGGAAGCTGGCGGCCGTCTGCCTCGAACGCCGTGTAGTGGCGGCCCTCCGGGCGGATTGGCAGCTGCTGGTATGCAGACTTCAGATAAACTATTGAGAACACCCGGTAGTGTGCGATGTGGTTTACCATGTCTGCAATCCGGGGAAGTGGTTATGCATCGAGGGGCGTGTACCGGTTTATGGTTTGGATGTAGTTTACAACCATCCGGGTCTTTTCCCTGGTCCTGCCGACCCCACCTGAGCTCTCCAGGGGCTATTGCTGGCCTCGATGATCCCTTCCCACAAGCTGGACCTCAGACCTGATAAACATCCTGTCCTCGATACTGTACCGTCTGCTTCTGGGGGCGACAGGATTCCAGTCGGCAGTGATATTTGCGGAGACCGGGGGAGGGTCGACCTTCAGGGTCACGAAGTTACAAATGTTGAGAAGGGTTAGGGGCCCACCGAACTTCAGGGCTAGGCTCCTGAGGTTGCATTGGAAGTCCAGTCCCAACAACAGACGAGCGCAGAAGTCGGGGAGTTCATATAGTTTTAAGTTGGCGTACTCGGCGCCCAGTATTGCGAGGTTTGGGGTAGAGTACCCCCGGATTGGCACTGAGTGCCAATCAGAAGACAGGGAGTTGTTTGAAGTGCAGGAAAGAGGTCTCTGGGTGAATGGAGCTCTACATGCTTCGGGAGAAAAACAGACAAGGTGTTTCGTTTCCATTAACCCGGATCGTCATCGTGGAGCTCCTGAGGTGTTTGGGTCTTGACTGGTCGAGGGTGACTGCGCTGGATTGCGGGTAGCTGGCGTGGTCGGCGGTGATGGGGTGGTCCGAAGATGGCAGGCGCCGTCGGTCACACGTGTCGGGCGGTGAGGAAGATGGCGTCCATGATGGCGTCCCCCGTGAGTCACAGGCGGCCGAGTCGGAGATGGTGGCCAAGCTGGCGGCCCCCGTAAGTCAGACGCGGCGGGCCGATTGGGAGATGGTGGCCAAGCTGGCGGCCCCCATGAGTCACACGCGGCCGAGTGGGAGACGGTGGCCAAGCTGGCGGCCCCCATGAGTCACACGCGGCCGAGTGGGAGACGGTGGCCAAGCTGGCGGCCCCCTGAGTCACACGCGACGGGCCGAGTGGGAGACGGTGGCCATGCTGGCGGCCCCCATGAGTCACACGCGACGGGCCGAGTGGGAGACGGTGGCCATGCTGGCGGCCCCCATGAGTCACACGCGACGGGCCGAGTGGGAGATGGTGGCCAAGATTCCCACACGGACAGCACGAGGCTGATGACGTGTCCAGAGGGGGTAGAGCCAGCAGACACGCAGCAACACCGTGGGGTCTGCTGGAAATCTTTTTTTGCTTGTTAATATCTTTTATTTGGTATCTCTTAAATTCAGAATAAAATAACAATATTCTGCAGGCAGATTGAGACTTTGCTGATCAAACCTCCATGAAAGCCCATTGGGCAGAACACAATTTCTCAACAGCAACAAGGATTCAGAAAGGGTCAACCAAAAGGTGCCATTGGCTAAACAGGCAGCAGAATAAAGATCACAGCAATCACAACACAAATTACATTTCCATTTCCAAATCAACACATATTTTCATTAGTGTAAATGTGTTTTTGAAGAGGGGGGGTGGTGGTGGGGGGGCACCTCTGTTTTTCAATAATTTTAATTCAAATTTTCACAACATATCAATAACAAAATTCAAAAAATAAGCAAAAAAATAAATGAACACCAATCATCAACACAGAACAAATATACACGGCCCACCAAACAAAACGGTCAGACGGACGAACCCCCCCTCATCCCGGGGTGCTGCTGGCCCTCTCCTACCCCACTCCCCGCTCCACCTCCCCCTCCCCTCCTCCTCACTCCCCCCTCCCACTCCCCCCTCCTCCCCTCCTCACTCCCCCCTCCTCTCCTCCTCGCCCCTCCCCCACTTCCACCCCCCCCCCGGGTTGCTGCTGCTGCTGGCCCTCCGCTCCCACCCATCACCGGGGCCACATATAGTAACTCAACCCACCTGTCGAACCCCTCCCCAAACCCGAACCTTTCCAGCACCTCCCACAAGTACCCCCACTCTAACCTATCAAAGGCCTTCTCCGCGTCCAGCGCCACCACTATCTCCGCCTCCCCTTCTACCGCCAGCATTATTATGACATTCAAGAGCCTCCGTACATTAGAATTCAACTGCCTCCCTTTCACGAACCCCGTCTGATCCTGGTGGATGATCTGCGGCACACAATCCTCTATCCTCGTGGCTAAAATCTTCGCCAACATCTTGGCGTCTACATTTAAGAGTGAGATCGGCCTGTATGACCCACACTGCAGGGGATCCTTATCCCGCTTCAGGATCAAGGAAATCAGCGCCCGAGACATCGGCAAATGGCAAAGCCTCTCCTTCCCTTGCCTCGTTAAAGGTCCTAACCAACAGAGGGCCCAGTAGCTCTGCATGCTTCGAATAGTATTGGACCGGGTACCCATCCGGCCCTGGCGCCTTGCCCGCCTGTATGCTCCCTATCCCTTTGACCAAATCCTCCAACCCAACTGGCGCCCCCAATGCACCCACCTGCAGTGAATCTCGGCGTACTTCCTGCCCACACTCACCATCTTCCCATCCACCCTCACCATCTCCTCGTCCGCCTTGACTACCACCCCGTCCAACCTCACCATCTCCCCGTCCACCCTGACGATCTCCCCATCCACCCTAACCATCTCATCGTCCACCCTCACCATCTCCCCGTCCACCCTCACCATCTCCCCGTCCACCCTCACCATCTCCCCGTCCACCCTCACCATCTCCCCGTCCACCCTCACCATCTCCCCGTCCACCCTCACCATCTCCCCGTCCACCCTCACCATCTCCCCGTCCACCCTCACCATCTCCCCGTCCACCCTCACCATCTCCCCGTCCACCCTCACCATCTCCCCGTCCACCCTCACCATCTCCCCGTCCACCCTCACCATCTCCCCGTCCACCCTCACCATCTCCCCGTCCACCCTCATCATCTCCCCGTCCACCCTCACCATCTCCCGTCCACCCTCACCATCTCCCCATCCACCCTCATCATCTCCCCGTCCACCCTCACCATCTCCCCGTCCACCCTCACCATCTCCCCGTCCACCCTCACCATCTCCCCGTCCACCCTCACCATCTCCCCGTCCACCCTCACCCCGTCCACCCTCACCATCTCCCCGTCCACCATCACCATCTCCCCGTCCACCCTCACCATCTCCCCATTAAACCTCACCCACCCCGCCGACTAGCCATAACACCTCCTCTGCCAGCCAAGCCCTCCCAGCCGACTAGCCATAACCCCTCCTCCGCCAGCCACGTGCCCCCCTCTCCACGGCCGACTAGCCAAAACAACTCCTCGGCCAGCCACACCCCTCCCCCGCCGAGTAGCCATAACCCCTCCTCCGCCAGCCATGCCCTCCCGCAGATATCGTGGTGGGGGTGATATCGGGGCGGGGGTGATGTCGTGGTGGGGGTGATATCGGGCAGTGGGGATAACAGGGATGGGGTGATAGGGGGGTGAGGGTTATATCTGTGTGGGGGTGATATCCGGGGTGGGGGTGATATCTGGGTGGGGGTGATATCGGGGAGGGGGCGATATCGGGGAGGGGGTGATATCGGGGAGGGGGTGATATCGGGGAGGGGGTGATATCCAGGGAGGGGGTGATATCGGGGTGAGGGGGATATCGGGGTGGGGGTGATATCGGGGAGGGAGTGATGTCGGGGTGGGGCTGATATCGGGGTGGGGGGATATCAGGGAAGGGGTGATATCGGGGTGAGGGGGATATCGGGGTGGGGGAGATATCGGGGAGGGGGTGATGTCGGGGTGGGGCTGATATCGGGGTGGGGGGGATATCAGGGAGGGGGTGATATCGGGGAGGGGGTGATATCGGGGAGGGGGTGATATCGGGGAGGGGGTGATATCCGGGGAGGGGGTGATATCGGGGTGAGGGGGATATCGGGGTGGGGGTGATATTGGGGAGGGAGTGATGTCGGGGTGGGGCTGATATCGGGGTAGGGGTGATATCGGGTTGCGGGTGATATCGGGGTGGGGATGATATCGGGGTAGTGGGATATCGGGTAGGGGGTGATAGCGGAGGAGCAGGTGATATCTGGTTGGTTGTGTTATCGGGGAGGGGCTGATATCGGGGGTTGGGGTGATATCGGGGAGGGGGTGGTATCGGGGGTAGGAGTTGATATCGGGAATGTGGTGATACTGGGGAGGCGGTGATATCGGGGAGGGGATATCGGGGAGGGGTTGACATCGGGGAGGGGGTGATATCGGGGAGGGGTGATATGGGGGTGGGGTGATATCGGGGAGGGGGGTGATATCGGTGTGGGGGTGATATCGGTGACGGGTTGATATCGGGGTGGGGGTGATATCGGGAAGGGGGTCATATTGTGGAGGGGGTGATATCGGGGAGGGGGTGATATTGGGGAGTGGGTGATATCGGGGTGCTGGTGATATCGGGATGGGGTGATATCGGGTTACGGGTGATATCGGGGTGGTGGTGATATCGGGATGGAGTGATATCGGATTGCGGTTGATATCAGGAAGGGGGTGATATCGGGGAGGGGGTGATATCAGGGAGGGGGTGATATCGGGTGGCGTGATATCGCGGAGGGGGTGATATCGGGGTGGGGTAATATCGGGGAGTGGGTTATATCGGGGACGGGGTGATATCGGGGAGGGGGTGATATCGTGGTGGGGCTGATATCGGGTGGTATCGGGGTGGGGTGATATCGGAGAGGGGGTGATATCGGAGAGGGGGTTATATCAGGGAGGGGGTGATATCGGGGTTGGGGTGATATCGGAGAGGGGGTTATATCAGGGAGGGGTGATATCGGGGTTGGGGTGATATCGGGGAGGGGGTGATATCGGGGTGGGGGAGATATCGGTGTGGGGGAGATATCGGTGTGGGGGTGATATCGGGGTGGGGGTGATATCGGGGCGGGGTAATATCGGGGAGGGTGTGACATCGGGGATGGGGTGATATCGGGGTGGGGGTGATATCGGGGACGGGACGATGTCGGAGTGAAGGTGATATCGTGGTGGAGGTGATATCGGGGAGGGGTTATATCGGGCTGGGGGTGATATCGGTGGTGGGGTGATATCGGTGGTGGGGTGATATCGGGGACGGGGTGATATTGGGGATGGGGTCCGGGCGGTGATGCGGTTTCAATGGAGACACAACCACCCAAAGTCCCCCAATGGGGCCAATCGGCAGCAGAAGCCGTCACGGCGCCTGCGCAACATCTATCCCAGCATCCCCTGCATGTCAGCAATGGCCATCTTGTGTTGCCAGGGGAAAATCCCGGTGGCCATCTTGTGTTGCCATGGGTGACCCGGCTGCCATCTTGTGTTGCCAGGGGGGACTCCCTACGGCCGTCTTGTGTTGCCAGAGGAGACTCCCGGCGGCCATCTTGTGTTGCCAGGGGTGATTCCCGGCGGCCATCTTGTGTTTCCAGAGGAGACCTGGCCGCCATCTTGTGTTGCCAGGGGAGACCCGGTCGCCATCTTGTGTTGCCAGGGGAGACCCGGCCGCCATCTTGTGTTGCCAGGAGAGACCTGGCCGCCATCTTGTGTTGCTAGGGGAGACCTGGCCGCCATGTGGTGAGGGACACCCACCCACTGACAGTCTCTCCTGGTAATGCAGATGGTAAATCAGGGTGAGGTTGGCTGGGGATGGTCAGTGTGACCGGCAGTGGGAGGAGGGAGATGCCGTGTGGGTGGGGGGCTTTCCTCTCAGCATGGAATGAATGGAACTAAAGGGAAATGTCAGCACCTTCTTCAACTGCTGCCTGAACTGAGTCTGTGTGACGGCGTAAATGGCAGTGTTTGTGCAGCAGCTCAGGATCTGCAGCATGAAGCCCAATTCCCGAACATAATCATGTAACCATACAGACTGATACCCCAGAAGCCACAGCCGGAACCATATAGAATAAACCATTAACGTTGACCATAAGAGGATGAAATTGGCGGAGATAATAAACAGTAAAATGATGGATTTCCTCCGACTCTCCATCTCTGGGTCTGTGGGACTGTCCCCACTGCTGTGAGCCCGGAGTCTCCTGCGGGCCCTGCTGCTCACCACAATGTGTCTGACGGTGAGAACATTGAGCAGCAGAATCAGGGCAAATGGAACAGTCGGGGTTAGAATGTGGTGGAGGATCTCGATTGTGACCCAGGCCGGAGAGAACAGAACAGCCGCTGCGAAATAACAAAACCAGGACAGGTTCTTCAGCCAATACCAACGGGTCAGCATAAACCCCCAGAAAATGTTCTTCAGACAGCTCAGCACAGTCACTGTTCCCAGAACCACAGCCGCCCTTTTCTCGCTGCAATATTTACTTTTCAGCTTCGGGCAACAAATGGCCACAAATCGATCAAAGGTGAAAGTGACGGTGAACCAGACAGAACAGTCAGCGGCTGAATAAAGCAGGGCGGCGTGGATATTACACACGGGGATGGACAGCAGGAAATAAAACTGTTCCCTAAAAACAATGGGAATGTGTCTGAATATCAGGTCGAGAATAACGACCAGTAGATCCCCCACTGCCATGGCCACCAGGTAACAAGTCACACATTTGGACAGCCCACAGTTTCTTCTCTTCAGGATCACAATTGTGATGAGATTCACTGTGAGGAAGGGAAATAAACAATGAAATTATACATCAGCCTGGGAAAGGCTTTACAAGTATGGGCGAAGTGGAGCAGACAAAGTCAAATAAATACAGACTATTACACTAACTAATACACATACAATCACAAACACACTCACACAAACACTAACACACTCGCACACACATACACTAACACGCAGACACTAACACACACACAGACACTAACACACACACACACACTAACACACACACAGACACTAACACACACAGACAAAAACACACACAGACACTAATGCACACACAGGCACTAACAGTCACACAGACACTAACACGCTGACACTAACACACAGACACTAACAAACACACAGACACTAACGCACACAGACACTAACACTCACACAGACAATAACACACAGACACTAACACACAGACACTAACAAACACAGACACTAACACACACACATACACTAACGCACAAACAGGCACTAACACACAGACACTAACACACACAGACACTAACACTCACACAGACACTAACACGCAGACACTAACACACACACAGGCACTAACACACACACACACACTAACACACACACAGACACTAACACACACAGACAAAAACACACACACACAGACACTAATGCACACACAGGCACTAACAGTCACACAGACACTAACACGCTGACACTAACACACAGACACTAACAAACACACAGACACTAACGCACACAGACACTAACACTCACACAGACACTAACACACAGACACTAACACACACACACACACACAGACACTAACACACAGACACTAACAAACACAGACACTAACACACACACATACACTAACGCATACACAGGCACTAACACACAGACACTAACACACACAGACATTAACACTCACACAGACACTAACACGCAGACACTAACACACACAAAGACACTAACACACACACAGACACTAACACTCACACAGACAATAACACGCGACTGACACTAACACACACACAGGCACTAACACACAGACACTAACAGACACACAGACACTAACACACAGACACTAACACACATACACTAACACACACAGAGACACTAACACACACACAGACACTAACACACAGACAGATACTAACACACAGATACTAACACTCACACAGACACAAACACACACAGACACTAACACACAGACAGACACTAACACACAGATACTAACACTCACATAGACACAAACACACACACAGACACGAACACACACACAGACACTAACACACACACAGACACTAACACACAGACACTAACACACGCACAGACACTAACACTCACACAGACACTAACACACACACATACAGTAACACACAAACAGACACTAACACATAACCAGACACAAACCCTCACAGAGACACTAACACATACCCAGACACTAACCCTCACACAGACACTAACACACACACACATACAGTAACACTCACACATACACTAACACACACACATACACTAACACTCACACAGACACTCAGAATCTAACACACAGACACTAACACACAAACACTAACACAGACACATACACTAACACACGCACAAACACTAACACACAGACACTAACGCACACACAGACACTAACACACAGAGACACTAACACACACACAGAAACTAACACTAACACAGACACTAACACACACAGACACTAAAACACACAGACACTAACGCACACAGACACTAACACACAGACACTAACACACACAGACACTAACACTCACACAGACACTAACACGCAGAAACTAACACACACAAAGACACTAACACACACACAGACACTAACACACACACAGACACTAACACACAGACACTAACACACACAGACATTAACACATACACAGACACTAACGCACAAAGACACTAACACTCACGTAGACACTAACACGCAGACACTAACACACAGTTACTAACACACACACAGACACTAACACACACACAGAAACTAACACACAGACACGAACACACACAGACAAAAACACACACACAGACACTAATGCACACACAGGCACTAACACACAGACACTAACAGTCACACAGACACTAACACGCAGACACTAACACACATACACTAACACACAGACACTAACAAACACACAGACACTAACACACACAGACACTAACACTCACACAGACACTAACACGCAGACAATAACACACAGACACTAACACACACACCGACACTAACACACACACAGACACTAACACAGAGACAATAACACACACAGACACTAACACACACACATACACTAACGCACACACAGGCACTAACACACAGACACTAACAGACACAGACACTAACACTCACACAGACAATAACACGCAGACACTAACACACAGACACCAACACACACACAGACACTAACACACACAGACACTAACACACACACAGGCAATAACACACAGACACTAACACACACAGACACTAACACACACACAGACACTAACACAGAGACAATAACACACACAGACACTAACACACACACATACACTAACGCACACACAGGCACTAACACACAGACACTAACAGACACAGACACTAACACTCACACAGACAATAACACGCAGACACTAACACACAGACACCAACACACACACAGACACTAACACACACAGACACTAACACACACACAGGCAATAACACACAGACACTAACAGACACACAGACACTAACACACACACAGACACTAACACACAGACACTAACACACATACACTAACACACACACAGACACTAACACACACACAGACACTAACACACAGACAGACACTAACACACAGACACTAACACTCACACAGACACTAACACACACACAGACACGAACACACACACAGACACTAACACACACAGACACTTACACACAGACACTAACACACACAGACACTAACACAGACACATACACTAACACACACACAGACACTAACACGCAGACAGTAACACGCAGACACTAACACACAGACACTAACACACAGACACTAACGCACACACAGACACTAACACACAGAGACACTAACACACACACAGAAACTAACACTAACACAGACACTAACACACAGACACTAACACACACACAGAAACTAACACAAACACAGACACTAACACACAGACACTAACACACATAGACACTAACACACACACACAGACACTAACGCATACAGGCACTAACACACAGACACTAACACACACACAGACACTAAAACACACACAGACACTAACACACACACAGACACTAACACACAGACACTAACACACACAGACACTAACACACACAGACTCTAACACACAGACACTAACACACACACAGACACTAATACACAGACACTAACACACACAGACACTAAGGCACAAAGACACTAACACTCACACAGACACTAACACGTAGACAATAACACACAGTCACTAACACACACACAGACACTAACACACACACAGACACTAACACACAGACACTAACACACACAGACAAAAACACACACACATACACTAATGCACACACAGGCACTAACAGTCACACAGACACTAACACGCAGACAATAACACACAGACAATAACACACACACCGACACTAACACACACACAGACACTAACACACAGACACTAACACGAACACAGACACTAACACACACAGCCACTAACAGACACACAGGCATTAACACACACAGACACTAACACACACACACACACACACACGCAGACACTAACACACATACACTAACACACACAGACACTAACACACACACATACACTAACGCACACACTAACACACACACAGGCACTAACACACAGACACTAACACTCACACAGACAATAACACGCAGACACTAACACACAGACACCAACACACACAGACACTAACACACACACAGGCACTAACACACAGACACTAACAGACACACAGACACTAACACACACACACAGACACTAACACACAGACACTAACACACATACACTAACACACACACAGACACTAACACACACACAGACACTAACACACAGACAGACACTAACGCACAGATACTAACACTCACACAGACACAAACGCACACAGACACTAACACACACACAGACACTAACACACAGACAGACACTAACACACAGACACTAACACACATACACTAACACACACACAGACACTAACACACACACAGACACTAACACACAGACAGACACTAACGCACAGATACTAACACTCACACAAACACAAACGCACACAGACACTAACACACACAGACACTAACACACAGACATACACTAACACACACACACACTAACACTCACACAGACACTAACACACACACAGACACGAACACACACACAGACACTAACACACACACAGACACTAACACACAGACACTAACACACACAGACACTAACACAGACACATACACTAACACACACACGACACTAACACACAGACACTAACACACAGAGACACTAACACACACACAGAAACTAACACTAACACAGACACTAACACACAGACACTAACACACACACAGAAACTAACACAAACACAGACACTAACACACAGACACTAACACACATAGACACTAACACACACACACAGACAATAACGCACACAGGCACTAACACACAGACACTAACACACACACAGACAATAACACGCAGACACTAACACACAGACACCAACACACACACAGACACTAACACACACATACACTAACACACACACAGGCAATAACACACAGACACTAACAGACACACAGACACTACAACAACACCAGACACTAACACACAGACACTAACACACATACACTAACACACACACAGACACTAACACACACAGACACTAACACACAGACAACACTAACACACAGACACTAACACTCACACAGACGCAACACACACACAGACACGAACACACACACAGACACTACACACACAGACACTTACACACAGACACTACACACACAGACACTACACAGACACATCCACACAACTAACA